>NC_143129.1:22173106-22473484 GCF_059928025.1 Delphinapterus leucas
GCGGCCATCTTAATAATTTTTATTATGGTAAATAAAGTATTAGGTGAGTCTGCTGAACGAATACTGAGCTGTGAATAATTTAGTCAGTAATATATAGAAGAGAATAATTCCCAAATTGTAATTATGAATTTGGATGTTTTTTATCTTATAAGTATTATTTGTTTCTGAAAATAGTTTTGAGTGGAGTGCTCTATTTTCTTCAAGAAATAGTTTTTGAAGGTACATTATTTTTCTTCTTTGGCTCAGACCTTGGACAAAAATCAAGAAACCATTTAAAAGGACGAGTCATTGTGATGAGAGAAAGAAACTGTGCAATGCAAGGAAACATGGATTATTGCATGATAGCAAGTAATCATTAGCTTTCATCTGGGCTCAGAACTGAGCAGAATCATGTACTTGTCTTTGTAGTCACTTCTCTCAGGTTCCTGTCATCATTCATATACGCAGACTTCCATATGTATATGGAGACAATAGAGTGAATTCTTTATGACAGTAATCATATCCAATGTAATGGTCCTTCTGTCCAGGACTATCTTTGTAAAATCTATTTATTTATTCATTTAAATAAACATGGATAAAACAGACATAGTCTTTATAGAATTTGCAATCTAGTGGGTGAGACATACATTAAATAAGCAAATACAGCCATGGAGACATAATTATAAATGTTAAGTTCTACAGAGGAAAAAACAGAATTATGGTATGATGAGCGAGAATGACAGTGGGAGAAAACTTAGCTTGCTGTGAAGGGAGTTCAAGGCAGAAAATACAGTGTAAGTGAAGGTCCTGAGGTAAACCGTTTCTAGGAAAGGAAATAGGGTCATTGGGTAAATTGTTTGCTAGGAAATAAATAAAGCCATGCTGACCAAAGCACAGTAGTCACAGGAGGAGTGGTATGAAGTGAGATGGAGAGATAAACAGGGCTGATCCTGAAAGGCCTGTGGGTTTTTATTGTTTGTTAGTTGGGTTGTGCTAATTGGCTTTTAAGGATCTTGTCAGTTTCTGTCTCTTTTTATACATTATGATGTTCATTAGCATTCTTTATATACTCAAAAGTAGCAAGTGGAAAACGTGTTAAGAAGAGATGACATGTGTGGCTGCAAATGCAAAAGTTTGTCCATTCCAAGGTCACGTGTAGATCCCCAGTTATAATGTTATGATCTGATGATGAAGAAGAGTAGCGATAGTTCATTTAAACTTTTCCAAAACAAAGCAGCTCTTCCCTTTTGAGGACTTTGGGAAAATAATATGGATACTACAATATTCAAAGTTACAGAAAAAAAAGGTCTATCGATATCTAAATAAAATATTAGATTGGGCAAAATGTATGGTATGAGTATAGTATCATGCTTAAAGGCATGGATTTTGGTGTCAGACCTAGATTCAAATTCTAACTCTGCCACTTTCTAGTTTGAGAGTTTGGGCAGAGATCTCACCTCTGTGAAATGGGTGTGGGTAATATCTGCATCACAGGACTGTGAAAGGATTAAATGAGGTATTGGAGATGTCTTAGCCAGGAAGCTCTTGGAAACAAAACGTAAGTCAAGGATTAAACTGCCAATCCTTTATTTGGGTGGTTCTAGCTCAGGACAACGAGGGTGAGGGAGAAGGGGGAGTGAAGTGTCAGAGATGGAAACAGACTCTGAGACAGTGATTTGGTTCGTGAGTATTATTGGGGAGCATTTGGGGAATAACGTCTCTAAGGGAGTGGAAAAGGAAAGCAGACGGAGGTGATGAGCCGCATCGGAAGTCTCAGCCAATCTCAGGAAGCTCTGGGCTTTGGATGGGCCCTGAGAGTAGTGCTAGATTGGCACAGAGGCTCTGGGCCTGTGTATCCCTTCAACCACCAGTCATTGGATGCCGAATGGGGGAGAAGGTGACAAAACCTGGGGTGGGGCAGCTTTTTTTCTCCAGTGGGATGTAGCTTGAGCTGTCAGCCACCAACAGTCAGGGCAGCTGTATTGGGTGCTTTGGCCCTACAGGGAGGATGTGATAGGATGACCTCCTGCAGCCCTGGACCACTGCTTCACATCACATTCCAGAGTGACTCAACCTAGTGGATCAGGTGTGCATTCTTTTGTTAGCCACATAGGTTTTCTCCCAATCTGCAAGGAGACCTCTCAAAGCAGTATGTGAAAGACAGTAAAAAAGGGAAATTCATTTGCATGAATCTCTTCTGTCTTCTATTTCCCACTGGTCAAGGTTTACCCCATGCTTCCGGCCTCTTAGAAGCCAGATTCCTTGCTCTGCCTTGTGCAGTCATCCATAAAGTGCACACTAGTGTGGAGAGAGAAAGGAGAAGATCATTGACGGGATTTAAGAAAGCATAAAAGATTCCTATTCAGTTATGTAGATAAAGCATGTAACCTAGTACGCAGCTCACAGGAAACATTCTCTAATGTAGCACCTTACCATGTGCCAACCACTACTCTGAGCACTTTACATAGACTAATCTGTTCGATCCTCACAATAGCTTGATGAAAAAGATACAAATACTGATAATATATTTGCATTTTACAGATGAGGATATTGAGGCTCAAAGATTAAACAGCTAGTAAGTAGCCCAGCAGAGATTTTATAACCAGGTGTAATTTCAGAGTCTATGTTGTTTAACTGCTCCACTATATTGCCTCCAAGTGGCTATTCTTATTTTTATTATTGTTATCACGATTAGAATATGTTAATATTTTATTATCATTATAGATAGCATTAGCAAAATATATTCAAATATGTAAAGCTTTACATAGTTTCAGTAATTTTTGCCTTTATTTTAAAACTAATATCACAAAATGTTTTGTATATATAAAAACTGGTACAGAAAGTCTGGGGACGTATCCTGGTTTCTTTAACTATATAATAGGAAACAGGATCATAAGATAAAAGAAAATAATCATGGTTCCTTCAATAAAAGTAGCTTCTGCATAGTATTTCTTGTATCAGGATGACTATAGCCAGGTCTGTGGTTAGAGAATCTGCAGATCTAGGGATTCTAATTCCATTTCTGCCATTAACTGATTTGTTATTCAGAATGGGTCATTTCATCTCTTTATGTGTTTTCATATTTGTAAAATAGGGTAATTAGTTATACCTATCCCATATATTTCACAGGATTTTTTTTGAAGATAGAAATAAGTCAATACACCTGAAATTAAAAAAAAATATTCATAACCTGAAACTATTTGGAGAAATTTTTAATTGTTTAAAAAGCATTTTAAAAATTGCTGGATTAAAATATAGGTAAATTTTATATTTTTGCAGGGAACCCTAGTTACAATGGTTTCCAGCTTTTAATCTTTAATGGGATCATAATTTTTTACTACATCCTTTACATTGAGCCATATCTTCATCTAGATTGCTATAACAAAAACCTGTATACCAAGGATAAATAATTTATTCAGCTCTTCCTACTTGGTTATTTAACAAAGAATATTTAACATAAATATAATTGTGGTGTTCAATATAACTGTATACTCTCAAGTAGGGCAATAAATCAGCTAGGAACTTTAGATTGATTTTTTTTCAATAATTGTATGAATTGACTAAATTAATTATTTTTGTGGTTTGAGATTACCCCAGATTAGTTTTTCTAGGGTTTTGTCAAATTTCTTGGATTTATTTGTAGGGCTTCCCAGTTCCTTCTAGACTGACTCTGTGTTTTCTTTATGTACTGGAAACTGACATTCTTTTACACCTCTCTCAGTTTTAACTCTCCTTGTCAAGCTCCCCAAGTACACATTGTTTTAATTTTATGTTTCCATATCCTGAAGATGGACGGTTTTTACTGCTTCAAGTAATTTCCACCCTCATTTTGTATCCAAGTCCTAGTTAACTTCTTTGTACCTTGCCTGTTCATGTATGTGTTCAATTTTATTGGGCCTTTTTTCTTTCTTATGTAAGATCTCTTCATATTCATTAAATTATTTATAGAACACAAACTTCTTTGTAGATGTGTTTTTTAATTTTTGTGATTACTCGGAAAATTCCTGTCCTTATCTCTGGAGTAATATAAAATTGGATACATGCATATCTGAGTAATTATCCTTATAGCGGCAGTTCATTGGTTATTTTAAATTATCTTAAAGACTTATAAGAGGAATTAGAGAAGAGATATTTATTTTTTGCATAATATCAAAAGTAAAGGTGAAAATTAATGACGTATTTACTTCCTTATGTAACATATGATTGTTACTTTTCCTGGTAAAAATTCTCATTTGTTCATATGTAACTGCCTTGAAATTTGTACCTAAGGACAAAGAAAGGTCACCAATCCCTGTAACTCCTGGTTCTTTGTCAAAAATGGACACAGTTAATGAGGTTTGTTTGGTACAGAACAAATTCTCAGACACAGATAGAGATCCTTTCAATGGAAACAAATTTGTTTGGCTTTACCAGGTTACTTAGTGATTAATAATAGCCTTGAGATGCAGGTCAGAAAGGTCATTGTACCAGCCTGCCAGCACAATCTAAATGTGCAGCCAGCCCAGCTCTGTGGGTGCAGAAGCCCCCAAAATACTATGCATAAAGTAAAACAGGCTATTTTCTGACTCCTTTTTTCATATTAATAAGCAATTTTCAAGAGAAGGGTGGCAAAATGAGGGCCATGCCACTCCAAGTAATTCATTTATTTTGCAATTTAATCTTATGTTGGAAAAAATAGCTCTGCTGCAATAGCAGAGCATGGTGATTTTTAAACGTCAGAGTGTTTCATAAGTAACCTTGTATGAAGTATTGTATTAGTAGCCTTTAACAGAAAATTGCGACAAAAATATTTCCAGTCATTGAAGTAGAAATGAGAATCTTTTTTTTTTTTTTTTTTTTTTTAATTTTTGGAATTCTCCCCTCTACTTTCCCCTGCTATCTTTGAGGTATGTGCCCAGATGCTTTACTTAAAATTTTACGTATAGAACTAGACACTAAGTTACATATCTGTTTTTTAAAAGCATAAAGTACAATTTCAAAACATTTTAGCATGAGTGGTTAAACTTGTTCTATGAAAATAAAGGATTTATTCTTCCATAATTTGATAATATTCTATTTAGCAGGTATTTGTCACAAAGTATATTTTAAGAGGTGATTTTTTTGTTTAAATTTTTTAAATACGTATACATAAGTGATGAAAATTTTATTATTTTAATGGAATTTATTATACTTAGAAAGTTGTGAACTTATGCACCCAATTTGGCTTTTATTCTAATTATTGATATGATTGAACAAAGTGTCAACCTTTCAAGTACAGGATAATATATGTAATCTTGTTGATATTATTTCAACTGTTTAACTGAAGTAAACTTAGAATAAATTAAGTATATGTGTAAAAACCCATCACACTTTTTAAATTAGCCTGTTAGTGTGTAAAGTAAACAATGAGAACTTGGTAAATACCAAATTTAAAGGAAATCAATAGCCCAGATGTTTTCTTAGGATATTTAACTAAGTCCAAAATAGCCAAAGAAAATGATAGCATAGTAATTAGCTTACTTTGCATTTGATACAGTTCCTCAGCTATTGAACTGATTATAATATGTAGATACTTGATTTTCAAAATTTCACCACTGAAAAATCACTTAAATGCTTTTTAAAGATTGCAAAGATTCCCCTAGAATGTGCCAGTAAGCTCGATTCCACCACTGATTTTGATGGATGTGGACAATGGTTACCCCTCAAAAACTTACTTGATTCTCATCAGTGAAAGAATTAAAAGGTTAGCAGATTTTTCGTATCATGAATAACCGCAAACTGACCCCTGCAGGAAGGCTCTGGAGGAGTTTGCAGAGATTAAAGAAAGGGAAGAGAAGAAGGCCGACCTGGAAAGGGAGGAGAAGAAAAGAGATTACCAAGCCCGAAAGATGCATTACCTCCTCAGCACAAAGCAGGTTGGTCTACCTGTCCCTGACAGCTCGCGGAAGCCACTTGGGCACCCAGCCTGACAGAGATAAACTAGCAGGCTGAATGGGACATGACTTGTTGAAAAGATATCACAAAGACACTACTTCGAGTTCAATTCCGTGCTGCTGTGTAGGTGCACGCAGGCACCCCGGCTGGTCTGACAGCAGCTTCATAGAGGCAGCCGGGAGAGGCTGGCAGAAAGGTCCAAGTCAGCACTGCGATCCACCACGAAGGGCATAACCTTCCTTTCCAAATCCAGCCTGAGTGGCTTATTGTTTTGTTGTGAATTGATCAAGAACTAAGAAGTTATTAAGCTGAGGTCACTTTCATATTTTCTCTGTTAATTGAGCGAATGTTGAGATTAAAACCATTCTTGCATCCTTTCTATTCTATTAATCTAATAAATTCCGAGGCAAGTTTTCATGTATAGCTTTTAAACATACTGCTTGAGCAGTTGCATCTTCGTATAGAAATATAAGTGTGGGATTTGGAATACTTAGAAATTTCTTTTCTGATACGTGGGAAGATTTTACTGCTTCAGATCTCATCATGGTTGCTAAGAAAAAAACAAACTTGCATGTCGAATATTCTGCTCACAAAGAAATACGATTAAAAAAAAGCATGAATTTGGGGGATGAGATGTGTTTTGTTACTTGAGCTTGAGGCTGGAAACTAGCAATTTCTTGGTTTTTATTCTTTCTCCTAGACTTCAAGTCCAGTCTTAGAGTTCTAGCTGAGTCGCATATGCAGATGTCTTCCGACAGGGAGGGGCAAGTGAAGTCCCAGTGGGAGAGGGTGAGAGCTGAGACTGAATGTCTTCCTTAGAGGCATCCAAAGTTGAAACCATATTAAGTAGTGGGCTGGCCATGTAAGTTTGGAAAACAGGCCTCCTGTACCTCTAGCTTCTATTTGGTAGTTGAAATGACAATAATGATGATTATCGTAATATTTACTTGGATTTGGGTAGCTGAATGGTCTTTATTTAACAGGCAGGGAAACTGAAACTCAGATAATTATGTGACTGGTCATAGGCACAAAACTACTAGTAATAGCTCTGGTATTCAAACTGAGGTCTTTCAACTCTAAATATGCTTAGGTAATAATTTAAAGAGAGCTTTAAAAATAAAAGGTAAAAGTATTTTCACTTTTTATTATAAAATCCATAACAATGTAAATGTTTTAGTCCTTTGATTAGTGGGCTACATTTTAAAGATATAGAATTACAGATCAAGGATTCTTTTTAGCAAAACATTTTTTTCAAACTTTAGTTACTAGTAATTTCAATTTTGATGAAACTAAGGGGGGCTATAAATATATGCTGTAATTCTTTAAACCTAGTAATAATTCTTGGGGACAGTGTTTTCTATGATAACTTTGAACTCTCTTTATACTTTGAAACTTAACCTGAGTTCTAATCGCGTGGTTTATACTTACGGTTGGTACTGTGATAGAGCAAGCAACCCTAAAAGTGGTGAAATCAGATTTAACTGAAACATCTGTTAATTCTGTTTCATCCAGAGTTATTTAGTTATTGGGTGTATAGTGGAATAATTTAGAAAGACCATAAAAACTTGGATGTTTCACTAATAAAAATAATAGCACATATCCACGGAGTGCTTACCATGTGTCAGGGAGTATGATAGATATTTTATATGCATTATTTTTTAAAGTATTTTGATTTCATTTCAGTTTTGCATTTAAGTGCCTGGTTTAACAAATTATTTCGCAAACCTGACCATGTGACTTGGCTCATGGACCTTAACGAATATTCAAGCAATATTACCGTTATGTTTTAGGTATGTTTGTATTAACAATGCAAGCTGTCAGTGCAGTATCTCATTTTTCTCCTGTTTATCCCATGTTGGCTGCTAGTAATATCAGTGTATATAAATTTTAGTTTAGTGGTCACTTGTCCCCAGAACTTCCTGGCATCCAATAAAATGTTTCTTTTTTGAGGCGCTATGGTACAGTAGAAAGAGTGTGAACATTTACATCAGTCAGAGCTAAGTTGGCATGCAAGCTCTCTCACTTAGGGTAAGGTATTAGGAGATTACCTAGAATTGTCTGAGCCTCTGTTTCACTCTGCACCTTGAGAGAACATTGTGAGGACTAAATGTAATGTATTTAAAATATTGCCAGGCCCTTAGAGAACATTCAGTAAATGATAACAATCATATTATTAGAATTTAACCTGTCAAGGATAAACTAAGATTCTACACTTTCGTGTTCTTCAATTTGTCTTAGCTGTTGGACGCATTCATTTTCTCATTTCCTTTCTTTGCTTTTCTTTAGTTATTAAAGAAAATTAGTTAGAAATCTTCATAATGGTGTTGCCTACCCTACATTTCACACCTGGCTTCACAGACCTGAGGGCAATACAGAGGAAATGATGTTTTTAAATCACCTCCCTTGAAGAGGAATATTATTAAAATGTCAGGGGTTTTCATTTGAATCTTGCAAGTTGGTGTATTTTGTCACAGTGGTCTTTAATATTCGATCACAATTAGCTAGAGATAAAAGGGACAGCCCTTTGAAACTATGAGCACACTTTTGTTCCTGAGGGAGGCTTTCTTTTTCCTTTCTTTCTTTTCTCCCTCCCTCCCTCCCTCCCTCCCTCCCTCCCTTCCATCCTTCCTCCCTTCCTTCCTTCCTTCCTTCCTTCTTCCTTCCTTTTCTTTCTTTCATGATAAAGTAGAATAGTGGCATCATCCTGGTCTCATCTGTTTACTTGGGTCAGGGGATTGCTTGTACTAACAGGATGGTACTGGAAATTTTAAATGTTTTGTTCCTTATATCCACCAGAGTTGCTTTACTTAGCTTTAAATTAGTGCTTTTCATCATGAAATTAAAAAGTCGAATTTTAAAACTGATATTATAGGTACAATTATAAATCAACTTCACCTACACAAAAATATGCAACACTGATATTTACTAAATAGAGTGAATATAAATCTTAACTTTAAAATTCATCAGTTAATTACTCCAAATAACATATTTTTGAGTACCTACAATCTTTCTGCTACTGTGCTAGGACTAGGATCAGGTCATACAAATGTATATTATGCTCCTTAACCACAGGAAGCATTCCATCTAATTTCAGTCTGATGCCAGACAATCTTTGGGGGGGCTGGAAGGAAATTGCCAACTTTCTGTTACAGCTTACATAGGCAGTCTCACTGAAATTAACAAGCTATATTTATGGTTTTGCTGATTCCATTTACTATTTTATTTTAATAAAAATCTTTAAATACTTTTCCAAACCTAAGCAAGAGTCAGAGAATGAAAGATACATATTTCATTTCGAGTATTGTTAATGATTTTTTCAGAACGACTTGGCTATTGAGAAGAAATGAAGCTGCAGTTTTAAAAATATTCTTAAGTCACATGTTTATAGATCAATTGCATTGCTTGTTTTTAGAGTTTTGTTTTCAAATTATATTAAATACACCTTTAAGTACAAAATAAATGCAAAAGATGAATTGATTTATATTGAAAGGCTTGTGTAAGTTTTAACTCTCAATTTGTGCAGATATTTTAAAATTTACTGAAAAACTATTCAAACCTAAGTAATTTTTATAAGAAGTAGATGAGGATGAGAAAAGTTTTCTTGAGCTGCTTAAGCGGAATAATTCTAACAGCATTGTTAGACAGGAGAAAAACACTATTTTATTGGTGATCTCAATAATTTAGGAATGATGTTAATGTAGTTTCTAGAATACTAATTTTCATATTACATTTTCATAGTTCTAATATAGCTTAATTTAGATGAGTTGAAATAAAACATTAATTCAGACAAATAAATGCATAAGAAAAGGTGAAGACTTTTGTAAGCTACAATTGTGAATATGTGAATTCATATACAGATAATAAATGAAGTCATGTGTTTTTTAATGTATTAATTTTAGGATGATTATGCTGATATGCTGACATACTGACAGCATAGTTTTAAAGTCAGTTTTAAGCCTTTTTTTAGTATAAATCTCATGTACATCTTAAAATCTATTACTAATTTTTAGTGATAATAATTATCTCATTTTTATGCAAGCAAATGTATTAGCATTAATAGGAATTACACAAGTAAATAACTAATATTGCAATGAGTGAATTAATAGACCCCTCAGGGTTTTATTAATTAAAAAGTTCAAGTCATATTAAAGCACCTTTTGTTTATGTTTATTTCAGTCAGAAAGCTGAACATGGTAACTTATTTGCATAAATAATCAATCACCATTTACTAGTAGTAATAAGGTTAATTTGTTGCTACAGACATGATAGGATTAGTCAATTATATTTCCCAGAAAATACTATTTGTTATGCACCCCATCACCTGTAAAACAGGATTGGTTTAGCGCCCTTATTAAATGAACACTTCAAAAAGTCTCTGTCCCTGTAAAAGTTTTGTGAAAACAAAGCTAATTTTAGTTGATTTGAATAAGTAAAATGCAAACTCTGCTTCCGTTCGTAAATTTAATTTATCTTTCTGCGAAGACTGATTATTTAATAGTTATTTATTTTGATTCAGTAACCAGTCAAACTAAATCTAACACATATAGGACATATTCCCTTTGAAGAAAATCTCATTTGCAGATTTGTTTTATTCCAAATAAACAGACTTTCATTCCCTCGTCCTTGTTCTTGGGTAGTAAATTATGTTGTCTGCTCCACCTACTGGCAGATATATGCAAAGGCCTGTTGTTGGATTCATTAAAAGATACTGCCTCTGAAATGTTGCCAGAATTTTTAAGTATCCTTTTGGAGATCAGCAAAGTTGCAGATACAAATGTAAAACTCAAGATCTATTCAGAAAAATTAATATTTAGAAATATAGGTTATTATATAAAATTACACACATTAATAGTTTCCTGATTAGTGAAAATGTTACCCTGTTTTTTTAAATTTTAATATGTCAATAAAAAGGATAAATAAATATAAGATATACTTATAACTCAGTACATTAAAACTATGTACATTTTATTTTAGTTATGGAATTTAATAGTTTATACATATTCAAATTAAAACTAAAATGAAAAATTATATAGTTAATTAAAATACATATTTTGTGGAAATATTTTTCATGTCATCTTTATATAATAGATTTTTAATGTTTTTCCTTTAGTGGGCAGTTAAAATTTTCTTATCAACTCTGAGATAACAACTTTCAGTTATTTATGATTCTTTAAAAAGGCTCCATACTCTGATTAATATTGACAAAACTTTATTTTTAATTACTTTATTTTTTAGAGAAACAAATGGCTTCAGCTACTTTGTTTTGAAAATTATATGAAATCCCATTTGTATACAGAAGGAAAATCCCTTCATTTTAAAAAGTAAATTTGATATACCAAAAATTAAGTGGTAGTCTGTTGGTATGGACAACATCTTTACAAGATAAATCTTATAAGATGGAAAAACGCAAAAATTAGGAAGTATAGTAAGTCCTCCAAATCATTTATTGCTTTCAACTCTATCTTTCCAGTATCATAAGTGGGAAGTTCCTATGCCTTACATATATTAAGTACTTAATATGTGATTGCTCACTTTTAATTTGAGGTGCTGCAGTAACAGAACTGCAGCCTTTCAGGGTGCATCTGCCTCTGTGTGTTTGTGTGTGTGTGTGATGTGTCTTCGTATATATGGTGTATTTGGAAAGTATCTTTGCGGAGTCTTCTCATAAGGCATTGTCCTTAGGCAATGGTGTACCACAGCAATGGTTGGGAAACTCAAGTGTGATATTAAAACATACCCCTATAAAGACTCTCTTGGGTTCATTTTAGACCTCTTGATCATTATAAAACCACTTCTTTCACTTCAAAACATTAATTTTGTTCCTTCCTAGTTTCTAGGATGATCTCTCTCTCTCTCTCTCTCTCTCTCTCGGTTTATCACCATCCAGTTATCCTTCTTGAAAGCACCAGGATTCTGATTATGCACTGCTCCTTGAGTTACCTGCAATTCATTGAACTCTCTTTTTACGCTTTCTCTGAAATGGTTTAGTATTATAAGAAACTGATTCTAAGTGAGTTCATGTACAAAGATGGAGAAAAACTAGGGCCTGCATATAAATGAGTGAAACAAGCCAGAACATAATGTAGATTTCTATGGTGCGTTCCTGTGAATAGCACAAAGCACTTTTATTTTATTTATCCCCACAATATTCTATAAAGTAGCAGTTATCTTTCTGGTGACTAAAATGCTATTGTTTGGTACTCATTTTTCCTCTGAACACTTGGAAGATTTATTCTTTCAGGAAGATTATGTAGTGAATAAAGTTCTGACCTATGATCTTTGGATCTGTAGTTTATAAGAGGCAGGTCCTGAAGTCTGGTCATTTGTTCTTGGTCCCAAGTGAACTATCCATATCACATAATCATCACATAATTTGTTACTATTGGCAGTCTCTGTTCAGAAAAGGCCAAGGACTGAACTACCATGTAGAGTGAATTAGCTATTAACTTTTACATTTTATTTCTTTCCTCTTTAACATTATAGTTTTTATTATCCTGTAATATATGAAAGGGATAAAATTATCCATTATCAGTATTCTTTGAAGAGACAGATGAACTGGTTAAAGAAAATATCTTGTTGTGTCCCCAAAATGAATCCCTTTTCCACACTTCTCTCATTGCCATCATTTAACAATCATGCATCAAAGAAATAGAGGGAAAAATGCAGACAGAGGCAAAAGTAAAATCAAAATTAATTAAAAGAGAGACCACTTAAGTAGAAAAGTGCCTAGCTACTTTTCTTATTTATATTTTTCTTTTCAATATACTAAATTTAAAAAGTTATTTAATTTTTTTTTTCTTTAGCCAGCACACTGTAAATCTCTCCTATACATGTGACCTGGGGCCGATTCATGTGTTGTGGGGCTTGAAGCTTATACAATTTGGGGATCCACCTTTAAGAAGATAGTATACAAAGTTACAAGTACAAGAAAAGGAACATTTTTTATAATGAGCAAAAATCATTTCAGAGAGGGCAGACAGCAGAAACAAGAAGAACTACAATTCTGCAGGCTGTGGAAGGAAAACCACATTCACAGAAAGACAGACAAAATGAAAAGGTAGAGGACTATGTACCAGATGAAGGAACAAGATAAAACCCCAGAAAAACAACTAAATGAAGTGGAGATAGGCAACCTTCCAGAAAAAGAATTCAGAATAATGATAGTGAAGATGATCCAGGACCTCGGAAAAAGAATGGAGGCAAAGATCGAGAAGATGCAAGAAATATTTAACAAAGACGTAGAAGAATTACAGAACAAACACCTAGAAGAATTAAAGAACAAACAAACAGAGATGAACAGTACAATAACTGAAATGAAAACTACACTAGAAGGAATCAATAGCAGAATAACTGAGCCAGAAGAACGGATAAGTGACCTGGAAGAAAGAATGGTGGAATTCACTGCCACAAACAGAATAAAGAAAAAAGAATAAAAAGAAATGAAGACAGCCTAAGAGACCTCTGGGACATTAAATGCAACAACATTCACATTATAGGGGTCCCAGAAGGAGAAGAGAGAGAGAAAGTACCTGAGAAAATATTTGCAGAGATTATAGTTGAAAACTTCCCTAACATGGGAAAGGAAATGGCCACCCAAGTCCAGGAAGCGCAGAGAGTCTAAGGCAGGATAAACCCAAGGAAAAACATGCCAAGACACATAGTCATCAAACTGACAAAAATTAAAGACAAAGAAAAATTATTGAAAGCAACAAGGGAAAAATGACAAATAACATACAAGGGAACTCCCATAAGGTTAAGAGCTGATTTCTCAGCAGAGACTCTACAAGCCACAAGGGAGCGGCATGACATATTTAAAGTGATGAAAGGGAAAAACCTACAACCAAGATTACTCTACCCAGCAAGGATCTCATTCAGATTGGATGGAGAAATCAAAAGCTTTACAGACAAGCAAAAGCTAAGAGAATTCAGCACCACCAAACCAGCTCTACAACAAATGCTAAAGGAACTTCTCTAAGTGGGAAACACAAGAGAAGAAAAGGACCTACAAAAACAAACCCAAAACAATTAAGAAAATGGTCATAGGAACATACATATCGATAATTACCTTAAATGTGAATAGATTAAATGCTCCAACCAAAAGACACAGGCTCGGGCTTCCCTGGTGGCGCAGTGGTTGGGAGTCTGCCTGCTGATTCAGAGGATGCGGGTTCGTGCCCTGGTCCAGGAAGATCCCGCATGCCACGGAGTGGCTGGGCCCATGAGCCATGGCCGCTGAGCCTGCACATCTGGAGCCTGTGCTCCGCAACAGGAGAGGCCACAACAGTGAGAGGCCCGCGTACCGCAAAAAAAAAAAAAGACACAGGCTTGCTGAATGAATACAAAAACAAGACCCATATATGTGCTGTCTACAAGAGACCCACTTCAAACCTAGGAACACATATAGACTGAAAGTGAGGGGATGGAAAAACATATTCCATGCAAATGGAAAACAAAGGAAAGCTGAAGTAGCAGTACTCATATCAGATAAAATAGACTTTAAAATAAAGAATGTTACAAGAGACAAGGAAGGACACTACATAATGATCAAAGGATCAATCCAAGAAGATACAACAATTATAAATATATGCACCCAACATAGGAGCACCTCAATACATAAGGCAACTGTTAACAGCCATAAAAGAGGAAATCGACAGTAACACAGTAATAGTGGGGGACTTTAACACCTCACTTACACCAGTGGACAGATCATCCAGACAGAAAATTAAGGAAACACAAGCTTTAAATGACACAATAGACCAGACAGATTTAATAGATATTTATAGGACGCTCCACCCAAAAACAGCAGATTACACTTTCTTTTTCACATGCACACAAAATATTCTCCAGGATAGATCACATCCTGGGTCACAAATCAAGCCTTGGTAAACTTAAGAAAATTGAAATCATATCAAGCATCTTTTCCAACTGCAATGCTATGAGATTAGAAATCAATTACAGGGAAAAAATTGTAAAAAACACAAACACATGGAGGCTAAACAATACGTTACTAAATAACCAACAGATAACTGAAGAAATCAAAGAGGAAATCAAAACATACCTAGAGACAAATGACAACGAAAACACAACGATTCAAAACCTATGGGGTGCAGGAAAAGCAGTTCTAAGAGGGAAGTTTCTAGCAATACAAGCCTACTTCAAGAAACAAGAAAAATCTCAAAGAAACCATCTAACCTTACACCTAAAGGAATTAGAGGAAGAAGAACAAACAAAACCCAAAGTTATTAGAAGGAAAGAAATCATAAAGATCAGAGCAGAAATAAATGAAATAGAAACAAAGAAAACAATAGCAAAGATCAATAAAACTAAAAGCTGGCTCTTTGAGAAGATAAATTGATAAACCTTTAGCCAGACTCATCAAGAAAAAGAGGGAGAGGACTCAAATGAATAAAATTAGAAATGAAAAAGGAGAAGTTACAACAGACACTGCAGAAATACAAAGCATCATAAAAGACTACTACAAATAATTCTATGCCAGAAAAATAAAATGGACAACCTGGAAGAAATGGACAAATTCTTAGAAAAGCACAACCTTCCAAGACTGGATCAGGAAGAAATAGAAAATATGAACAGACCAATCACAAGCACTGAAATTGAAACTGTGATTAAAAATTTTCCAACAATTAAGTCCAGGACCAGATGGCTTCACAGGTGAATTCTATCAAACATTTAGAGAAGAGCTAACACCCATCCTTCTCAAACTCTTCCAAAAAATTGCAGAGGAAGGAACACTGCCAAACTCATTGTATGAGGCCACCATCACTCTGATGCCAAAACCAGACAAAGATACTACAAAAAAAGAATATTGCAGACCAATATCACTGATAAATATAGATGCAAAAATCCTCAACAAAATACTAGCAAACAGGATCCAACAACACATTAAAAGGATCATACACCATGATCAAGTGGGATTTATCCCAGGGATGCAAGAATTCTTCAATACACGCAAATCAATCAATGTGATACACCATATTAACAAATTGAAGAATAAAAACCATATGATCATCTCAATAGATGCCGAAAAAGCTTTTGACAAAATTCAACACCCATTATGATAAAAATTCTCCAGAAAGTGGGCATAGAGGGAACCTACCTCAACATAATAAAGACCATATACGACAAACCCACAGCAAACATCATTCTCAATGGTGAAAAACTGAAAGCATTTCCTCTAAGATCAGGAACGAGACAAGGATGTCCACTCTCGCCACTATTATTCAACATAGTTTTGGAAGTCCTAGCCATGGCAATCAGAGAAGAAAAAGACATAAAAGGAATACAAATCGGAAGAGAAGAAGTAAAACTGTCACTGCAGATGACATGATACTATACATAGAGAATCCTAAAGATGCCACCAGAAAACTACTATAGCTAATCAAGGAATTTGGTAAAGTTGCAGGATACAAAATTAATGCACAGAAATCTCTTGCATTCCTATACACTAACAACGAAAGATCAGAAACAGAAATTAAGGAAACAATCCCATTTACTATTGCAACAAAAAGAATAAAATACCTAGGAATAAATGTACCTAAGGAGGTAAAAGGCCTGTATGCAGAAAACTATAAGACACTGATGAAAGAAATCAAAGATGACACAAACAGATGGAGAGATATACCATGTTCTTGGATTGGAAGAATCAATATTGTGAAAATGACTATACTACCCAAAGGAATCTACAGATTCAATGCAATCCCTATCAGATTACCAGTGGCAGTTTTTACAGAGCTAGAACAAAAAATCTTAAAATTTATATGGAGACACAAAAGACCCCCAATAGCCAAAGCAGTCTTGAGGGAAAAAAATGGAGCTGGAGGAATCAGACTCCCTGACTTCAGACTATACTACAAAGCTACAGTAATCAAGACAATATGGTACTGGCACAAAAACAGAAATATAGATCAATGGAACTGGATAGAATGCCCAGAGATAAACCCATGCACCTATGGTCCACTCTTTTATGACAAAGGAGGCAAGGATATACAATGGAGAAAAGACAGTCTCTTCAATAAGTGGTGCTGGGAAAACTGGACAGCTACATGTAAAAGAATGAAATTAGAATACTCCCTAACACCATACACAAAAATAAACTCAAAATGGATTAGAGACCTAAACGTAAGACCGGACACTATAAAACTCTTAGAGGAAAACATAGGAAGAACACTCTTTGACATAAATCACAGCAAGATCCTTTTTGACCCACCTCCTAGATAAACGGAAATAAAAACATAAATAAACAAATGGACCTAATGAAACTTCAAAGCTTTTGCAAAGCAAAGGAAACTACAAACAAGACGAAAAGACAACCCTCAGAATGGGATAAAATATTTGCAAACGAATGAACGGACAAAGGATTAATCTCCAAAATATACAAACAGTTCACGCAGCTCAATATTAGAAAGACAAACAACCCAATCCAAAAATTGGCAGAAGACCTAAATAGACATTTCTCCAAAGAAGACATACAGATGGCCAAGAAGCATGTGAAAAGCTGCTCAACATCACTAATTATTAGAGAAATGCAAATCAAAACTACAATGAGGTATCATCTCACACCAGTTAGACTGGGCATCATCAGAAAATCTACAAACAACAAATGCTGGAGAAGGTGTGGAGAAAAGGGAAGCCTCTTGCACTGTTGGTGGGAATGTAAATTGATACAGCCACTATGGAGAACAGTATGGAGGCTCCTTAAACAACTAGAAACAGAGTTACCATATGACCCAGCAATCCCACTACTGGGCATATACCCTGAGAAAACCATAATTCAGAAAGACACATGCACCACAATGTTCATTGCAGCACTATTTTCAATAGCCAGGTCATGGAAGCAACCTAAATGCCCATCGACAGATGAATGGATAAAGAAGATGTGGTACATATATACAATGGAATATTACTCAGCCATAAAAGGGAATGAAATTGGGTCATTTGTAGAGACGTGGTTGGATCTGGAGACTGTCATACAGAGTGAAGTAAGTCAGAAAGAGAAAAACAAATATCGTATATTAACGCATATAGGTGGAACCTAGAAAAATGGTACAGAGGAACCGGTTTGCAGGGCAGAAATAGAGACACAGATATAGAGACCAAACCTATGGACACCAAGGGGGGAAAGTGGTGGTGGTGGGATGAATTGCAAGATTGGGATTGACATATATACACTAATATGTATAAAATAGGTAACTAATAAGAACCTGCTGTATAAAAAAAAATCATTTCAAACACATTTCAAATGTTAATGTCTGAAAATACCAGAACTCAAAATAGAAAAATACAACGGTAGTTTTATTGACTGCCTGACTGCTCTATAATACGTGTTCTCCATATTTTGGCTTCATACTCTCTGATTGCTTCTTTATTTGACAATTTTGTTATATTTTCTAGAGTGAGAAGGAAAATTTTATTCACTCTTGTCTCTGGGAATGTTGATCTAAATTTCTCATTACTATAAGAAGTTAAATGATGTATTTCTATTTGCTTATGCTGTATTATTGAGTTCATTTTTGAAAGGGGAGAGCTTCCATTTTGTAATGGAAATGATGAGAATCAAATTCTCCATTTATAATTTACACGTGTGAAGTTTGGAATGATTTTCCATAGTCCAGATTCTGGCAGTTTGCACCCTCTCTCAAACTCTGTTTCTTTTCCACTACCCACATACTTCCAGAGCCACACCCCTTAGGATGTTTGTATTGCAATGCAGGCTCTAGATCTGCACCTTTATTTGTAACTCATGGTGAGTCTGCACAGTGGGTGCAGGAATATTCCTGGAAGTTTGCTAACAAATTTTAAGTATACTTGGAAGTACCAGAAAAAATCCATAAATGTATACATAAATCTATACATAAATATATCCAACTAAAATTAAATATATAGCTGCCTCTGCTTCTTCCTGTCTTGATCTGCAACATGTCCACAGCCACTCTCATACCACCCAACCCAGGTATGACAGAGGATAAGGCAGAGTATAGAGAAACAGTGGAATTAAGTGATATCTTACTTTTGCAAATTTTACAAAAAAAACATAACCACGTGAGCACATTGCCAGGGTCCCTCCCTGTGTCTTGGAAAGGGCCTACCAAAATGAGGGGCCCAAAGGTTACAGTTCATCAATTTCACTGTTATTTCACCTCTGATTGGACTACATTTTTTAAATTTACATCTTTATTGGAGTATAATTGCTTTACAATCGTGTGTTAGTTTCTGCTTTATAACAAAGTGAATCAGTTATACATATACATATGTTCCCATATCTCTTCCCTCTTGGACTACATTTTTGTACTATGTGCAAACCCTGCTGCTCTGGTTAAATTTGCTCAGATAAGTTTTGACTTTTATTTTAATGTGCTCTAAATAATCGTCGGCTTATCAGATACCAAATCCAGCATTCAGACATTTAAATAAACCTTACTATTTTAGTCCTATCTTTAAAATTGAAGCACTTGGTTTTCTTTAGTTCTCTCTCTCTTATTTCTTTTACAGTTTATTTTATAAACTCAGGGTCTTTACTTCCATACAGTAGACTGGGTAAATTTTTAATGTATTAGGATATGGAGTAGAGTTTGTTCTCATTAGGTATTAAAAAATAACCTGTATATACCTACACATATGTACATGTGTGTGTTTATATGTATATGTATGTATATAAACACACAAATGCAGCCTTGTGTAAAATTTCCAATACAGTTTTTTAAAAATAACATTTAAGTAATATTTATTGGGACTATTCTCTAATTACAAACATAAAATGTATTTAGTACCAAAAACTGGTAATACAGAGATAAACACAGAAGAAAATATTTGTTCATATTGGACCATCCAAAAGATAACCACTGTTAAAAATTTGGTATATGTTCTTCCAGTAATTTTATATGCATATATAGATATATATTATAGATAACTATATATACAACATAGACATATATATGTTTTTTTACTTAAAAATGGTATTCAATTCAGTTTTAATAGAAAAAACTCAAGTCAGAAAAGAAATAGAATAAAATGTATAACAAAAGTAGTTCCCATTTCCTACCTCAATGTAAAATGTTCCTCCATTTAAATATTTTAAATTGCATTGTATATAAACATTTTACACAAAAAATAATTAACAGCTAACTACTACATACTTATTTCTATTGGTTTTGTATACGTTAATGTTGCTGTAAGTTAATTGCAATCAATCCTATCAATTTCTTCATTGATTAAAGAAGACAGAGTTTTGAGGGGTTCCTTTTGATATCAATAATTTTATTAATAATATAATGAAATCCAAAGCCTAGAAATACAAGGAAGTTATACCATTGCTCTAACTAGATCTGATGAAATAATTGGGTCTGTAATATTTTGTAGATTTAAAGATTTATTCCTATTATTATGATTGCTTTTCTATTTTCAGGACATTTCAGAAATACTTTAGATTGAGACCAATTCTAAGTTAGATGCTATTATAACTGATGCCCAATGAAGAGGTGGAGTTTGTCAGCTCATGGTTCAACCTAGCTCTTCTGTGAGTTGAGAAGAATAACTTTATATAGATAAGCCCTGCTCTCTCTATATCCTTGATATTTAATTCACTCTTCTGGATTGGAAAACTTCAGAAATCTTTCAACTGAGTAACTGGTGGCCAAATTTTAAAATCTCAGGCTTTGGTATAATTCATCTCCTTTCTTCCTTTCTCTTTTCTCCTTTAATCTTCCTCTATACCTCTTTTCCCAACCCTTGCATCCTATAATCAAACACAATTAGTATTAAAGCTAGGGACATAGGGAGAACAATTATACTTTCAAATGTTTCCTTAAAATGAACTTTTAACTAAGTCAGTGGTTAAGATACTGAATCATTGTCTAATGTAGCTGATTTGGTCATTAAGACCACTATTAAGAGCATGAGTATTTCCTAACTTTTGAGTTTAATTTAAGGTATAGTCCCAACACAAGAAATCATCTATGACCTTAAGATTTTATGCAATATAAATTAGATAAATATTTTAAACGACATAGAAATTTTCCTCAATATTTTATGTATTTATTATAGGCACAAAAGAAACAACCAAAGAGGAATTACAATTGTTAATTTTAAAATATATGTAAAATTAGTTTCCTTTTGGTGTGGCAAGCATGATTTTAAGTAGTTTAGTATGAAGTGGCAAGTTTTCTGTGTAACTAATAGTCTTGTCAATTGCCATTTCTATCTACTGTATCTTTTGACAGTTGGAAGTATTTCAGTCAAAACTGACTTATGTTATCCACACAGTATCACAACAGACAATAAAATAAAGGATGAGAAAATGGAAGGAAGGTGTGGAGAAGAGAGGAAAGGGAAAGAATTTATGTTTAAATCTTAATCTGTGAATATCTCTTGGACCTAAAATAAATAAGCTGCATGTCTTAACAGCTATCATTGTACTGAAAGGAAAGATTCACCAAAAGGATATAATCTTCCTTAGTTTAGAGAAAAATTATGTTTTCAAGATGCTTAGTTTGTTAGTCTCCTTAATGAGTTGAATTTCAATTTTTTTTTCTTAAATTTATTTGGCTTTATTTTCCATTTACTTTTAAATTAAACCATGTATATATACATATGCATATAATTTCAGTTCTAATATCTCATTGAAATAAACTAATCATTAGGATAATATAATTTTGTTGTACTCCTATTAATTATTTATATTTATGTACATAAGTTAACTTATGATCATCTGTATTACTCTTGAACTCACACCATTAAAATGATTCAATTTATCTTACCTGTATTCTTAATTATGTAGCCATACCGAAATCAACTTCTCTGTCAACTATTATCAGAATGTGAAAATTATTGTTGAGCTTTCCCTGACCTTCCAAGGCAGAGTTGTTCCTTTTTTTCTCCCTCTGTGTTTTAATATAACATTTACCATTGGTATTATGGTTACATCTACTTCAGCCTAATGTAGGTGAATTCATAAAAGAAAGCAATCATGTCGTTTTAATATCCCTAATACCAAAGTAGGCTCATAAGTAATATCAATTGACTAATAAATGAATGGTATATACACACGTCCTAATTCTGATTTGTAGTAATTTTAGATTCAAAATAAGAAAGGAAGCTTTTATTCCAATCTCAATTATTCACTAGTTCTTTGCATTAAAAAAAACTATTAAAAAAATTTTTTAAAGATATAATAATTTTTAGTAACTGATCTTTATATTGCTAAAATATATTTGATGTTGTTTTTAAAAGGAAAAATCTTATATACAATGACAAGGCATAGGGGAAGCTAACAATTTTAAAGGCTCCTTATGTCCCAAATCAAACCAGGTTATACAGGTAGATAGGGTGGAGCTGAAATTCAAACTCAGATCTGGCTGTCTTCGAAACCATGCTTTCTCTTTATGGTATGGTTCGAAGGGGCCTGAGAAAGGTCCTATCTCAAGAATATTTTCCTGGATGATGGCTGAAATCATATCTTTAAAGCTCTGTTTATTTGAAGGTATCTAGTAGACAACATATTCAGCATCATTAGCCTTTAATCCCTGTGTGAATTAGCTCATCAGTTCCTTTAGACATCAGGAGGTAGAAGGCATAAGTCTAAAATGCAAGACCCTCTCACAGGAAGGCAAGCAAGCCTTCATGGGCACTTCTGGGCAGCTTTTAGGCAATGTGTTTGCCTTGTTAGGAAAAGAGAGGAGTCAGGCTGGGTACTTGTCATCTATTAAGTATTTTCACCTGTGAGGCATCAGCTGAAATTTTGAAACAACAGAATCCTGTTCAACACGGAGTTAACACATTGTTTTGTGATCATATTATTTGAGATCAAGAGATAGCTATAAGAACACAAATGTCTTTGACATCTCACTCTTGATCTAACTAGTAATGTTTCTTTCAATTAATGAATGCTCATGTCAATGAAAGAAGTGGGCTTGTTATGTCCCAGATGATAAGACGGAAGCTTTATCTATTGGTATGTTCAGCACTATCTGAGATGTCAATATAGTTAATGGCAAAAGTGAGGCACGATGTTTGCCAAAGCACCGCTACGGAATAGTCAGGGCAGAAACTTGGTTGGGAAGGGAGAGGTGATAAAGGGCCCAATACCTAAACCCACTTCTCCCTGCCCGAGTTCAGAACAAGTTGAGAGAAAGATAGATGGAGATCAACAGTATTAGTTTTATTAGCAATGAGAGCTGTATTGGAAGTTTGCATCTGAAGCAATAATAAACTTGCTTCTACTTAATTTTATAATTAAATCTTCTTCCCCGTCATAAGCAAAGCAGGAAAACAGAGTCCATCCTTGTGAATCTTAAAGCAAGTGGAAGTAAAGGATATGTGCTTTCCCATAGACAGGCTGACTTTCAAGAAATGGGAGGAAGGGGCTAAACTAGGCTGGACCAGCTCCTTTCCTGATGTGCCAGACTGAGAGCTCACTCCTTGTGAAGGGCAAAGAGAGGCAATGGAAACATGAGGAATAGGAAATATGTACTCCCACAGATTAGATTTATAGGCTTGATGAGGAAGCAGGGTTAGAGGAAGGTTTTCATAAGAGTAGAAACTTGTACCTGTTCACAGAAGAGCGACTTGCAGCAGAAAGCTTGAAAAGACGCGAGAGATGAAATAACTAAATAAACGTGGACCTGGAAAAGGTGGGAGAGGATGTGATGATGAACATAAAGGTGTAGGCTGAAAGAGACAGAAGGAGAATTTTGCCTCATAAGTCAGGAAGGAATAAAACAAGTGTAGGATTGTATATGGATACTTGTATAGCAATGGTTGGAAGTTGAAGTAATTACTGTTTGAGGACTTCAGTGTCCTGATTGATCTTCTAAAATAAACCTGAGAAGAAGCATAGGCAGAGGGCTGTTTAGGGGCTCGGAGGGGCTAGGTAGATTTGAAGTCCACAAATATGTAGTATCTCCAGCCCGCCTGGTTTATATGATTTATTCCAGCAGTTAGCAGTAGCCTGAGCTTGTAAGCATGCAGAATAATGGTAACAAGAGCTAACATTCATTGGAGGCTTACTGTGAGCCAAGTGTTCTTCTGATTCCCTTACATGAATTACCTCTCTTCATTCTCATATACCACCCTATAAGGCAGACAATTATCCCCAATTCATTGATGCTGCACAAAGAGATTCAGTAAGGACCCAAGGTCAGTGTTAGTATGTGATGGTCTAGACCAGAACTCATAGTCACAATGAGTGCATGATACTACCTCTTTTAAAAAAAATAGCATTTATTGAGTGCTTTCTTTGTATTAGGCACTGTTCAAAGTGCTTTAGCTGTATTCATGTGTTTAAACTTATACATGACCTGATGAGATAGTTCTGTTATTTCAGAGGACATACCCATGTTGCTGTGAGGTTAAGTAATATAGGCTAAGATCACAGAGGAAATAAGAGGTAGAGTTGGGAATTCAGATTTAACTAATTAACCACTAAGTTATATTGTGCAGTTGAATGGATTCTGGTTTGGGGCATGGACATGTAGATATGACAGGATGGTGGATGTTAGGGACTTGAGTCATTAAAATAATCAACCATGTGACTCATATTAGTAGGAGAAAAAGTGAGGGCAAAAAGGAGACGATAGATTAGGAAAAACTTGTGGGATCCCTGGACTTGAGATCTTTAGGGGATCAATCTTATGGTCAGTAAAAATAAGAATGTGAGAACTAGTAGACTAGAAAGTTAAGAGGGTGAGATATTGGTGTCTAAGCTTACTAAATTATTAACACAGAGCAGGTCTGGACGATGGGTTTTTGTAGGGTGTGGCTAACACTGTGTAAGGGTGAAGGTCAGTGAAGGTGAAGGAGTCAAAGAACTGTGAAGGTAAACTATTGGAATGGTTGCCCATCTGTATATGAAATCACCTAAAATTATGCCAGAGCACATAGTCGAAGGAAAGCCTGAACCACGGTGCCAAAGGCTATCATGAATATGGGGAGAATGACCAGCAAGTCTGGGACATAAGGAGGGAGAAAAAAGAGATATTCGGACCACAAGAAGGTAGATTTGACAGTGGTTTGAAAGTGACATTGGAGAAATGAGATGATGCAAATCTCTCCCTGGTCACTGTGATACAGGGAAATACTGAAATGTTTTGCTCAGTAAGGCAACAAAGGAAGTGGTGCTCTCGAGGAGAAGGCAGCTTCAATTGTAATAAAAAAAGGTAGAGAATGTATTTATTGAAAAGCTTGAGGGCATAGGGAAGTGGGTTAGCATAGACCGGAGACGGGATCCACAGGGCAAGGCAGAAAGAATTATAGGCAAGGGAATCAGGAGTGTTGGGAAAAGTAACAGGGTTTTGAGGATGAGTATACCAGAAAATGTAAAGGAGAGCTGTGATTAATATAGCAAAGATTTATTTGGGCATAATCAGTTTGACCAAAAAACAAATAGACAAATAGTTGCTTGATCCAGCTATCTTCTATTATGGGGAAATTTAAGTTGCTGTGCTTATGTTTTAATTTCAGTTAGCACAGTGATATTATAGACTGGAAGTGAATTATGGATTAAAAAGTACAAGGGCAGTACTATTTCCTCAAATCTTGAAAAAAAAATCACATACAAAGTTGTAAAACAACCCAGTAATACACCCATAAAAGTAGAGACTAGAGACTATTATTCGTTTTAGACCAGATCAGTTTTTTTCATCAAAATATTAATTGGCCAACTTCTTTTGAAAAAATTACTTTTCTGCTAATTATTTTGTGGCCAAATTATGTTACCACTGGAGGGGCTTACAGTTTAAGTAGTAATAAAAGATAGTAGGGTTGTAAAGCATATTGGATGGGATTTTCCAGGCTCCCTACCATCGAGGAGACCAGAGCAAAATAGGAAAGCAAAAAAGATAACCTAAAAAAGTTATAATAAAATTTTTATTGGAGATAACATACAGAAAAGTAAAAAAAATCCTAATCACCCAGTTCAGTTGTCACAAAGTGGCAGGTATAATCTGTACCTAATAGGTACTAATTAATAGTTTCCATACGAGAAGCCACAGGTCTTCAGAACAAAACTACGCGAGAGCACAGTGATCTGAAAATGCGGTGGTCTTTAAGATATGGACACAAGACTGTAGCCAACCAGATTAAGGCAACATAGCATTCCATGCCCACGAGGCAGTCAGTCCTATACTTCGATACAATTTAAAATGACTTTCTCTTGTTTGCTTAAAAAAATCCTTCTTCAAAGACTCGTGGGATAGCAGTTTTTTGCAGAGCCCCATAGAACACTGGGAATAAAGTGTGACAAATGCTCCATGCCACTGGTACCTTTGCTTTAACAAAAGAAAATTTTCATTTACTTGCCTGTTTCTATAATGCCAAGTATTTTTCTTTTAGCAGCTAATTGTCTTGGAAGTCATCTTTTAAACCCAAACTATGGAATCATTTTCATATCAAATCATCTGTAGAAGAACCAAGCAAGGGAAAATACTAGGTTTCCAGACGGAGTAGAAAAAAGGTGTATAATGGAAGGTTTCTAGGGGGATGGTGGTCATAAAAACATCCTTCACTATGTTTCTTCTATTTTCCTTAGGGGATGCAGGCTTCCTTTGTGTGTATGATAAGCCGGTTCCGAATGTATGGAAATTGTATATCAGAGGAATCACAATAGGGAGTTTTCAGATCACTGTGAATGGAGTTTCCACTTCCCCTGCTCTACTGAGAATAACTCTTGATCGGGTCACCCAGGAATCTCCGAATTATAAATTCATGGGACCTCTCGGAGGTTTGCACACTGCTCAGCGCACCAGTGATCTTGTAACCTTCTTTGGCCTTAGTGACACTATAGTCAGCTTTTCCTCCCACTCTTTGGTCATTTCTTCTCACTTTTCTTCAATAATCCTTGTGTATCTTGTTTACTCTATCATATGAGTGCATATATAGTTTTTTTAAATATCAAAGTTATTTAAGTTTCTGTTCCTTTGTACATCGTCTTGTTTTCTGGGAATGTCTTTCCTCACTTTACACACCAAACAAATCCCTTCTCCTCTTTCATGATCCGGCTCAAACACCAGACATCTTATGCCCACAGAATGCTCTACTCCCAGGATGGCTATCTCTCCATGTCAACACTAATTTCAGTATTTTATAATTATTTATAAAGGCTGTGACTCAAATGGAAAGACAGAAAGCAAAGCCAAAGCTGGAGAGACTGCTAAGGTAGCAGACAAAAGAGAAGGTAAAGGAAGCCACACTGGTGGTGGGTAGATGGGGTTTACTGCAGGTTGGGGAAAGGAGAAGGTCTAGAGAAATTACGTAAGTGGGAAAACAAGCCACTTGCATCCAGTTCTTGCAGGGATCAGTAAAAGACTGACCTGACATTTACAGATAAAGAGAGAAAGGAATTGTTTAATGGGGAAGATTTCCCAGAAAATCTTTTACATAAAATCTTTCTCAGAAATTCTTTCAAAATGCAATATGGTTAAAGGGAAATCCTGACTGGGGAAAAACAACAAAATATTCTTTCAGTCCCAAGATTTTTTGAGTCATCATGATATTGCTATATTTTGGAAGCCTCAAACCAGCCTCCACTTCTTTTTTCTTCCCCACATTCAATGGATTACAACATGATTTCTGCCACAAGAACAGAATCTGCTTCTGCAGAGGTCACCTGTCACCCTCTAATTACCATTCCATGTGTACAGTGTCTGTCCTTATGCTGTTCCACCCTCCCTGACATCTGACCCCGGTGACCTCCTCCATGAAACCACCTTCTCCCTGATGTCCTGCCCCCACCCCCACCCCGCTGTTCGCTCTTTCCATTGACCTTCACTTCGTGAGCTTCCCTTCTCCCACTTACTTCCTATATACACATCCCTAAGACTTCTTAGAAAAAAGTCCCTCAGTCCCTAGTCTCCCCTTCATTGACTCCATCCATTTTCACACCTTCAGCCATTTTTATTCAGAAAACGCTCCGGTTGCTAGCTATGACCTCTTTCCTAAGTTCCAGACTGCTCCGACAACGCCACACTGGACCTTTCAACCTGAATGCTTTGTGGGAAGCTCAGTCCTAACATCCCCCAAACAGAGATGAACATTCCCACATAACTGCTCTTCTTGTGAACTCTTGCTGGGGTTCTAAAGGCAAGATTTTCTGTAACTCCACACTCCCTTATATTCGTCTTTTTCTTTTTTTTAAACATCTTTATTGGAGTATAATTGCTTTACAATGGTGTGTTAGTTTCTGCTTTATAACAAAGTGAATCAGCTACACATATACATGTATCCCCATATCTCCTCCCTCTTGTGTCTCCCTCCCACCCTCCCTGTCCCACCCCTCTAGGTGGTCACAAAGCACCAAGCTGATCTCCCTGTGCTATGCGGCTGCTTCCCACTAGCGATCTATTTTACATCTGGTAGTGTACCTTATATCTTGATTAACCTATTATCCATGTCTTTTGATTCTGTTTCTATAACATACTCCCTTTCCATGTCATTCTTCTATTTCCACTGGTCTTTCTTCTTACTTCTGAATAAACAGGCTTTGCTTCCTTTTACAGCCTTCTGGTCTTATATCACTTATTCAGATAAACATGGATTGATTGTCTACTCTGAGCCAGGTATTGAGGTGGGTAATAAGTCAGGGTTCTCAGCTGTTCTTTAAAAACAAAACTAAGCTAATGCCTAGACAGGTGCTTCAAAGATTCCACCTGAGTTGATCTAGGGTGGAGCTTGGACATAGTAGTTTTCAAGTTGCCCAAATGAACTTACTGTGTAACCAGAGTTGAGAACTACAAACTTAAGTATATAAACGTCAGGAAAATGGGTGTTATTCTTACCCTGATGGAGCTTAAATTCTAGTTGGGGAGGTAGACATTAAAGAACAAATAGTCATATATGTGAATAACTTAAAGTGATAAGTGCCATGAAGAAAATGAACAGGGAACTTTGGGGGAAATAATATAGTAGGACAATGTGTATGGGGTCGCAAAAGGTCTTTCTAAAGGAGTGATATTTAATGTGAAGTTTTAAGGATGCGTATAATTTGGCCAGGCAAGTAAGCAGATGGAAAAAACATTTTTGATGAATTTGAGTCATGGAAGAGCCTGGCATGTTTTGAGGAAATGAAAGAAAGCCAATGTGGATGGTGTGTAGTGACGGATGGCTAGAGTGGCTTAAATGAGATTGGAACAGAACAAAGGACCTTGTTAAGAACTTGTTAGGTTTTCTTAGGTACATTGAAAAGCGATTAAAGTCTTTTTCTTTTTAAGATGTTTTTTGATGTGGACCAATTTTAAAGTGTTTATTGAATTTGTTACAATGCTGTAACATTGTAACAAATTGGTTGTTTGGCCGTGAGGCATGTGGGATCTCATCTCCCCGGACCAGGGATCGAACCCACACCCCCTGCATTGGAAGGGGAAGTCTTAACCACCGGACGGCCAGGGAAGTCCCCATTTATAGTCTTTTAGGGACCAAAACCATTTTTTAATTTGTAGTTATTACTCTGGCTTCCCTGTAGAGGGTAAGAGGGGTTCAAAGCAGAGCAGATGGAGGGGGACCATTAAATATAAGTAATTTTAGGTTCGCAGCAAAATGGAGTGGAAGGTCTAGAGATTTCCATGTACCTCATGCCTCTGTACATTTCTTTATCTAGATTTGCCTCTTCTGGACGGTTTACATAAATGGAATTATGCAATATGTGGTATTGCATCTAACTTATTTAGCATAATGTTTTTGAGATTCTTCCATGTTATAGTATATATAAGTATTTCATTTCTTTTTATTGTTGAATAGTGTTCCACTCTATGGGTAACTGCATTCTGTTAATTTATTAACCTGTTGATAAACATTTGGATTACATCGAATTTTTGGCATCTGTGAATAATGCCACTATAAACATTTGCATGCAAGTCTTTGTGTAGACATATATTTTCATCTCTCTTGTATCAATTCCCAGGAATGGGATTGTTGTGTTATATGTTAAACATGTGTTTAACTTTTTTAAGATAGGCTGTTTTCTGAGTAATGTTAGGTTCACAGCAAACTTGAGCGGGAAGTTGCCATATAAAGTCAGTCCTGCATATCCTCAGATTCTGCATCCATGGATTCAACCAACCATGGATTCAAATATTCAAAGAAAAAAAACCCCAGAAAGTTCGAAAAAGCAAAACTTGAATTTGCTGTGCATAGGCAACTGTTTACACAGCATTTACATTGCGTTAGGTATTATAGGTAATCTAGAGATGATTTAAAGTATTGGGGTGTGTGTGAAGATTATATGCAAATACTATGCCATTTTCTATAAGGGATTTGAGCATCCTCGGATGCTGGTATCTGCGGGTTTGGTGGGGGGGATCTTGGAACCAATCCCCTGAGGATGCCAAGGGACGACTGTACTGTCTACACCCTTCCCACATCATTACCACCCAAAGTCCATAGTTTATATGAGGGTTCACTCTGGGTGAAATATTACACCCTACTCTCATCTTGCTTGTATGGTTTCTGAGGAAAAGTTGGATGTAATTCTTATCTTTCCTTCTTTATAAGTGAGGTGTTTATCCCCTCTGCTTCTTACAAGATTTTTTATCTTTGATTTCTTGAAGTTTGAATATGATATGCCTAGGTGTAGGGGTTTTTTTAGTTTTGTTTTGCTTTGTTTTGTTTTTTGGCATTTATCCTGCTTGGTGTTCTCTGAGCTTCTTGCGTCTGTGATTTGGTGCCTGACATTAATTTGGGGGGAATCCTCAGTCATTGTTACTTCAAATAATTCTCCTATTCCTTTCTTTCTTGCTTCCTCTTCTGGTTTTCCCATTATGTGTATGGCAGACCTTCTGTAGTTGTCCCACCATTCTAGGACATTCTGTTACATTTTTGTCAGACTTCTTTTGCTTTGCTTTGCTTTTCCATTTTGGACATTTCTGTTGATATATCCTTTCCTCAGCCATGTCTGGTCTCCAAATAAATCCATCAAAGACATTCTTCATTTCTGTTACAATGTTTTTGATCTCTGACATTTCTTTTTGATTTCTACTTAGAATTTCCATGTCTCTGCTGTCATTGCCCACCCATTCTTGCATGCTGTCTGCTTTATCTGTTAGATGCCTTATCTTATTAATCATTGTTATTTTGAATTCCTGGTCTGATAATTCCAATACCCCTGCCATATCAGAATCTAGTTCTGATGCTTGCTCTGTCTCTTTCAACTGTGTTTTTTGCCTAGGTTTCCACTGGGTCTGTTTCTATACGCTTTGTGCACTAGTAGGGCCTGCTTCAGACTTTTACCTTCTAAAGGAGAATGTGAAAATCAACAGATCCACATCATATGTAGAATTAAGTGCAATCTTGCAGCCTTCTAGAATTTGGCCTCAATTTATCTTCACAAGCTCATTTATGACTATAGCTTCATGCTTAAACTGGCCAAAGTGATGTTCACTGAGCAGTGGCCTATGTTTTCCCACAAATATGTCTTTGATTTTACCCTTCCCTTAGCCTGGACTACCTTTCTTCCTTTTATTATTGCCAAAATGTGGGCTTCCCTGGTGGCGCAGTGGTTGAGAGACCACCTGCCGACGCAGGGGACACGGGGTCGTGCCCTGGTCCGGGAGGATCCCACATGCCGCGGAGCAGCTGGTCCTGTGAACCACGGCCGCTGAGCCTGCGCGTCTGGAGCAAGATAATTATTGCCAAAATTCTACCCATCTTTAGAACAAATTCAAATACTTTTTCCACACGGTTTTCTAAAGGGTATATACCTTTACCATAACTTTTGGTGTATACTTCTTTTAAACAGTTATTAGAGGACACTTACTACAGGCTGTTTGTGTTATTGTCAGTCATAAAATCATTCTCCCCATGCCCCCTCCGAGAACAGCTTGATGGGAGTGATCACTTTTTATTTATCTCTGTACCCACCTTAGATCCAGCAAAGTGTTTCAAAGTTAGAAGATGCTCAATATTTATTGAATTAAATTAGTATATGGAGAATGGTATCTTATTTAAATTTCTTCATTTTAATCAACATTTCATGAGAATATTTTAACATATAATAATGATTAGGATATCCGAATGATTTATAAAAATCATTTGTTAACCTAATAAAGCTGGCTATATCTGGGGGCTCTGCATTTAACGTACTCCCTCTATAATTTGACTGAAGACATTTAAACATATTATTTCTTAATGGAGTGAAAGACGAGAAAAAGCATTTGTAGTTTAAAAAAAAAAAACACTCTTGCCTTAGATAGATAAGAACCATACCAAATATATCCTTTGTGAATCCCTAATGTTTCCATGAAATTATTATTCCTTCTGGGATGTTGTATCTGAGGGTTAACATGACTGTTGTCTGTATCTGAGAAATGACCATGTTTCCTTTTAGTTCTCAGCAAGAGTAATTGAACGTAGACTATCTTACTAAACGCTGGCCTGTGACAGTGTGTTAACACTCTGTCTCCTAACGCCAGGGCAGCCCCCACCCTGGCAAATATTTCATTTGCAGTTCCCTGGCCCACTTCCACTTTTCTAGTTATTAGAGGCCTTTACTACTCTTCTGTGCTTGCCTAGTGTCTTATATTTTAAAAGCATTTTTTACTAAAACTTAGAACTCAAACATATTTTAGACAGCCCCCCATGGTTCATGGGGCAAGAAAATACTTTTTTAAAATCTTTTTTTTAATTGAAGTATAGTAAAATTTACAATGTTGTGTCAGTTTCAAGTGTACAACAAAGTGATTCAGTTATACATATTATTTTCCATTATAGTTTATTATAAGATATTGAAGGGAAAGATACTCATTATTTTATAATAACTTATAAGGGAAAATAATCTGAAAAAGAATATATATATAACTGAATCACTTTGCTGTACACCTGAAACTAACACAACATTGTAAATCACCTATACTTCAATAAAAAAATTTTTTAAAAAATTGAGTATAGTTCCCTGTGCTATACAGTAGTTCCTCGTTGTTCACCTATTTAATATATAGTAATGTGTATTTGAAGAAAATACTTTTTGCTGTGTAATTGTGATTTGCAAAAGTAAAACTTGAATTCTCCCACGTATCCTGTAGAGTTCTTCATTCCTAGAATAAGCAGTTACTTTGAAATCATGAGAAATTACTGTTTCTAATCTGATAAAAGCTGAAATTGAAGCACTAGTAATCGTGCTATGGGAATTATAGGCGTACCCGGTCCTGTTTCAAATTCTTTTTATTTTACAGAAACTCGTTTTAAAAGTAAACCTCAATAACAAAGAGAAGAGAAAAAATTAGACTTTGGCTTCCCGCAGGCAATTACAGAATAAAGGTCAGTGTATGAGTGGAAAATGACCATAAAAACATTCTTCATGAAATACAGCAGTAGATGCTCCAAATATAACAAGTATATCCATTTGTTTTCAAGTCAACTGCATTTTTTAAAGTACTTTCCCTTAGAATCCTTCAGTAGAAGAATAAAAACTGAGAAGAAAAGAGCCAACTGATATGATAGATTGTTAGAAATATGGAATGGTTCAAAATATTAATGTAATGCTAAGGGTGACCGGGTAACAAATGGTACATTTGCTCGCTGTTCAACCTGGCATAATTAATATTCTAGGTCATGCTTAAGTTCCCATGATGGAAGGTCTGAAGGGGGGAAATTCAAGAAAAATATATATCTATTATATAACTCATTGCCTTTTTTTTTTCCTTTCATTTTGACGAGTCAGAATCATAGCCTTTAAAAAAAATCAGTGCTTTCACACCTCATTTGCTGTATTCACCACTGGGCCACCAGTCAGCAGCCGGGCCTGATACAGGGAGGTCAGTAAGAAGCTATTAGCAGAGTCCTCTCCTGAGATTTCTTGGGTCTTATTGAGTTGAATGTTAGCATGACAGTACTGCAAATAACTCAGTTGTAGGCTTCTTCTTTTTTTTTTTTTTTTTTTAACAGTTAGCACAGATTTCCCCATAGTGTTGGTCACTCTAGAAAATTATTGCTGAAAATGAAGTCCCCAAAGCTAGCTTGGCATTAGCCCTTCTAAGTTGTGAAAAATGTGAAAACGGAAAAATATGTCATAGTCCCCGAGGATTAACTTTGTCTTCTGTGACTCATAGTAATACTTTTTAAAAAATCCATAGCAAACCATTATTCACAAAATGGCTTACAAATTAATGAAATATAGCAATTGAGACAATAGTTCGGGTTGTTTTGTTAACTTAAAGAAATAATAATTAAATGGATACTATATTAATGTAAGTAGATAGGGTCTCTGCTTGCTGTAGGGATTGAGGGGGCTGGACCGTTTTCATTGACAAAAGTTAGCCAAATGTATTAAATTAATTTCTAAAATACTGACACCTTGAAGATTTTAAATGATACATTTTCCATTCAATTAAAATATATTTTCTATCTATATATGATTTAAATTGCAAAGAGAATACACATGAGGAGATCTCCATATAGGTTGCAAAATATAATTTAAGAAAGCTATCATGTCTACTGATCTATTTGCATTTCCCATCTAGCCTATGTATACATGTGCATGCAAATGTGAAGGAGATCAAGGAAGATTTCTAATGGGGGTAAAGTTAATAGCTGGTAGCAGTTATTCAGGTAGATAGATATTTTAAAATGGTAAATTATAATCTAGTTATATTGTATGCATTTTACCATTTTAATCTGTAAGATTATGGTAATGATAAACTAACAGACTTCAGTTAATTAGGTCATCACTAAACAGAATGGTATTCTCTTATATCTCTTTCATAGACTATGTAGATTTAGTTCTATTTTATGTTAGAATAGTCTTTTTAGTATAAAATTTATTGTTTTTCTCTCATTACAATTGATATAGTCTCATCTTAGAAAATCACCCTAAAAATCATTTTAAAAATTACCATCCACTTAAAAATTACTGTTCACCAAAAGCTATTTTGAATACATATGTGTATTAATTTTCTTACATTAACATCATTAAAAATATCTGTTTACGTGTCCACCTTGTTCTGTATTTAGTATTATAGTAAGAGAATGTTAACATGACATTAAAAATGGCTTATACAATGCCTATAATGTTTCCAATACTTTTATCTTATGTAAATTGTATAGGGAAAAAAGTCTCAAAGAAGAGCCAATTCAAGAAAAAATTTAAATAGGTAAATATATTTACATTAACTTTTTCCTTAGCGTAGGAAAAATTTGAATTGAAGATGACTCAGTGGGTCTGTGATAATTTAGTTCTAGATCACAATGTATTCAAAAGCAAATTAAACCTGAAGTGTTAAGAAAGATGAAAAGGATTTAATCTATAACTTTGAAGGAAGTCAATCAGATTTTGAAATAAACTCAAACATTTTACTAAAATATTTATGCGGCTCAAGAAAGTAAGAGTAAAATAGAGACTTTATGGGCCCTTCTGAACAGTGCATTGTTTTTCTACATAAGCATTTAGCATTCATTTTTTGAGTGTCTGCTATGTGTTAAGCACTTTGCTAGGCCCTGGAGATGCAAAAATACCTAAAATAGAGTCCCTGTGCTCCAGCGGCTTGCTTAGGGAAGATGGACACACACAAAGATAATTTTGAAACAATGTAATAAGTAGTGTGATAGAGTTGTCCCCAGGCTATTAAGGAAGCATTGGGGATAGGACATGGAGTCTAGCCTGAGTTGGTATTAGTTAGAGGTTTATACTTACTGAGGAGTTAGGCTAGAAATATAAAATTTCCTAGCATAGTTTTTAAAAGACAACTACCGTAGGTAGTCATAATACTTTGGACTTGCTTATTCCAAGAGGTAAGTATAACAACCAGAAATATTTATGGATATGATGGTGGCATGAGAGAAAAGCACATTTTTAGGAAAAACCAGAGAGGTTTAATGGATACATTCTTTACATTAGTCTAGAATGTCTACAGAGCAACTAAACAAGTCATCCTATCGTTTAAAATATAGCTTTTCTTTATGAATATGCATTTGTATATAGGAAAGGAATAAAAATATAGTTCTAAGCAGTTTGTATATTCAAAGATCATTGAATTTTCAGAGAGTGGAATGTGCTAAACCTGAATTTAACATTTAACCTGCATACATCTTTTGAACCTCCATTGCATAGCAGTCACTGTGTTAAATAAGTCTGGACTATTTTGATGCTGTGTGTGACAAGGTCAGTGATAGACAGCAAGGGTAATGTGATGATATAGAAATAATGCTCCTAACCATGTGAATGCAACTCATTAAATACAGGGTGTTATTTTGAATGATTGTATACATATGTATACACATACATATATATACACACATGTATGTTTGTATATAATATATATATATATACATATACCAGTTTATTATTTTAAAGAACTTAAAATGGTGGCCATTAATTAGGCTGTATAATGAATAATCTTTCAAATAATCAAATATTTATTAAGTTCATACTTTGTACCTGAAACTGGTTCAAGCATTATATATTTGAGTTTGTGTGAGTGAACGTATGACTTACAGAGCTGGTTAAGTATACCTATACATAGTTAATGGTTAGAATACAAAATGAATGCCTTAAGGTCCTGTTATTTTTTTTCTCAAATACAATTATATCAAATATGCCATGTGTAGCAGATAGAAACTATAGTTTCTATTAGTTGTTTTTAACATGTTTAGTCTTCAACCATGAATCATTCTGAAATTGTTGGTCTGGGGACAAAGTGTATTTTGTAATATCCTTAGACTAAAGTCCTCTAATTAAGAACTAGAGTTGTAGTTTAACATAGTCCTTAAACATATGAAAATTTGTATGGTACAACTTTATCTTCCCTTTATTCTATGTGAAAATGAAGGATAAAAATCAAAATGATGGGCTTCCCTGGTGGCAGTGGTTGAGAGTCCGCCTAACGATGCAGGGGACACGGGTTCGTGCCCCGGTCCGGGAAGATCCCACATGCCGCGGAGCGGCTGGGCCCGTGAGCCACGGCCGCTGAGCCTGCGCATCCGGAGCCTGTGCTCCGCAACGGGAGAGGCCACGACAGTGAGAGGCCCAGGCCCGCGTACCGCAAAAAAAAAAAAAAAAAAAATCAAAATGATGTTGTTCTTCTTTAGATTCCAGGTATATACAACTCACCTTTCAGAAAAGATCCTGATCCATGGGAGTTGCGGTTACAGCAGGCAAAGCCTTTAACACACCGAAGACCTAAAGTGAAGCCGAAGCACTCCGTCAGCCTTAGCAGCTGGCTGGCTTGCACAAGTGCCCGGTCCTTTCCTCGGTCCGGAATTCTGCCACCCATTGATAGGAAACGATGTCAGGTACTCATTAGTCTTTTTTTTTTTTTTCAGTTTAACTTTTCTGTCTTCGTACTTTTATTATTCACTTTTTTCTTTTTTATTGGAGTATAGTTGCTTTACAATGTTGTGTTAGCTTCTGCTGTACAATGAAGTGAATCAGCTATATGTATACATACATAAGAATTGTGTCAGCGATCGTATTCTGTTTTTTTTAAAAATAGTTATTGTTTTGTCTTTGTGGAACGAAAAGAAAATTAATTTTTTACAGAATCTAATTTTTTTTTTTTTTTTGGCTGTGCTGTGCAGCTTGTGGGATCTTAGTTCCCTGACCAGGGATTGAATCTGGTCCATGGCAGTGACAGCGCCAAGTCCTAACCACTGGACTGCCAGGGAATTCCCAAGAATCTAATTTTAAATAATAAAAATGAAGTATATTTAAAATATATATCAAAGAAATAAATATTTCCTTGGCATTGAATTTTATTGTTCTGGGTGTGAAATTAACATGTAGGATTTTTGGCTAGGATGTAGCCTTTTTATGTAACAATACTGTAATAACTGTACTTGTTATAACCTGTTGTTGCTAGAAAAATCCTATGTATTATCAAATTTATTTAATTTAGCCTCTCATCTGATGGTTCATATGATTCTATACATTTGTAAACATAATTTGCATGGGAGTCATTTAAAAAGTATAAGCTGGAGAATTAAAGAGGGCCCAAAACAATGCAAAACTCAAGCAAAGACAAAATCTTCACTATGGATTAGAATATAGCATGATTGGCAAATGACTTCCTAGGGCTAAAGGGTGGAGTGGGATGGGTTGTGATGATTGTCACTGTCCTAAAAGTTCCAGAGAGCAACACTTCTGTCACCCCCAGAGAGCAGTTCTGTCACCCCCAGAACTGCTGCCTCTTAGCTTCTTACACAGGCTTGCCTCTGTGCATCTACTGCTGTATAATAAATTATATTATATTTATGTATAAAGCCTGATGGCTTAAACCAACACACGTTTCTTTTCTCACAGTTTCCATGGGTCAGCGTTGTGGGTACAGCTTAGGTGAGTGCCTCTGACTCAAGAGATCTCATGAAGTTGCTGTCAAGGTGTCAGCCGGGACCGTGATTTCATATAAAAGCTCAGCTGTGGAGGAAGGAGAGGAGGGTAGGGAGATCCTCTAGTAGGGTCACTCACATGGTTGGTTGTTTCCCTGTCTCTGTCTCTCCTCCCTCAGTCTCTATAGCGCTCCCCTCCCTGGAGGAGGGAAGTGCCAAGCTTCTAATCACTTGGTCTTTCTGGTGACCAGTCTCACCCAGAGGCTATCTAGGGACTCCAGCCTAAGTCACCTTATTAGCTTAAACTCAGGTGTATTCTTGTTATGAGTAACAAAAGATACTCCTAGCATTGGGAAATTGCAAAGGTTTTAGGAGCTCTGTGCCAGGAACCAGGGACAAAGACCAAATATATATATATATTTTTTGGTACGCGGGCTTCTCACTGTTGTGGCCTCTCCCCTTGCGGAGCACAGGCTCCGGATGCACAGGCCCAGCGGCCATGGCTCACGGGCCCAGCCGCTCCGTGGCATGTGGGCTCTTCCCGGACCGGGGCGCAAACCCTTGTCCCCTGCATCGGCAGGCAGACTCTCAACCACTGTGCCACCAGGGAAGCCCTATATTTCTTATTATACCCACAATGGTGTAAATATAAAGACACATGGAAAATACATATACATTTATATAAAGGTATACATTCATATGTATGGGGAATACACATCTGTATGGAAGATTTTATATGTGTGTATATACATACACATATATATATACAGGTACACATACCCACATGCATACTCGTAAGGTACATTTATCTAACATACCACAAAACAATTATCCCTGCTAATTGTTTCCTTTCCCTTTCCTTCTTTCCCCATCTCCTTCCTCCTTACCCCTGGTCGTCCTCCCCCACCCCCATTATATCCTCTCATCCTTCTTTTCCTTCTTTCTCTTATTTTTCCTTCTTTCCCATCTTCTCTTCCCACCTTCTCTCTTATCATCTTTGACTTTTTCCTTTCTCCCTTTCTTCCCTGCTTTTTTTTTTTTTCTTTCCTTTCCTGTTTTCACAGAATGGGACTCTTAATGTGGTTTTCTTTGACTGAACCCCATTTCCTGTACTTATCTATAATAAAAAGGTACCCACATCACTGGGGACATTTGAGATTATATATACTACAGTCCAAATGATACTATTTATACTCTAACAGTCTGTCTGCACTTGTGAGGTGAATTTCTTAAATGTGTGAGACAATAATAGCAAGTTTAAAAGTTTTTTCACTATTATTTAAGCTTTGAGAAAAGTTTATAAATACAAGATGACTCTAATGTGGGTTATTAAAAATATAGAAGAATATAAGTATATTTGACTCATAATTGGACTTGATTGAAGGCAAAGAAAGTCAAATATTGGAGAACTGTAGCTAAGAGCCTACGAAGTCTCATAGGTTCAGGTTGAATCCTGAATGGTCTACACATTCTAGGAATTAGTATTTGGAAATGAGTACAATGAGCAGAGTGAAATTTGGGATGCTACCTCATTCCAGGTATGATTGGTATAAGTGATCACTTGAGATCTAAGAGTCTATCCATAGAAATAGAAGTCAACAGAAGCTTTGGCATAAGAGAACCTTGACAGTAGAGGCCAAGTTTGCGGACTAGGAAGGTGATCTGTTAAGCTCAAAGGCAAGACATTAATTGTCTAAGATATAAATGTATGGATCAGGTACTGAAACACATAGAAAAATGGACATTCTTAAGGAGGATTGTGGTCATGAAGATTATAGTTAATGAAAAAAGAAGAGTGGGTCTATTTTATTCTAAATTTTGCTGCTTAAGTAGGGCTTCCTCTTTCATTTCCTAATCTTGTTGGAAATAGCAAGTTCCAGAACAAGTAGTGGAGTAAGCCTCAAATGGGTGCGTGTTATATTGATACATCAACAAAGGTCAGACGGCAGAGATTGGCCACCAAGAAGACTTTATTCCTTGTGAATGCAGGCCCCTTCAAAGTCATAGCCTTAGTCTTTTGTTTATATACTTGATGCTACTGTTGTTCAAAATCTTTTTCAAACTCCTCTAGAAACTAAAAAGTAAGAGTAGTAAGATAATAATAAAGCTAGGAGTACAATTTTTGCATATTTACTAGGTTCTAAGTACAATGCTAAGAGTGTTACTTATATTGTCTTATGTATCTTAAGGGCAATTTTGTGAGATAGTTATTATTCCATCTTACATACGAGGAGAAGAGGTCTAGAGAAGTAATTTGCCCCTAATAACATGACCAAATATTATTTTTCAAACCACAGAATTTGTCAAAGTGAAAGATTAAAAATCTATAGAAAATATCCTCTTTTGATTTCTTAATCCTGAACTTGGAATCATGTTACTGTATCTTTAAAAAGTAAAGTTCCAATAAAAATCCATTAACTACTTTCAAATATAGCAATCCTCCTATCCAGCTGTGAAAAGTACTAGATGATACTTATTTGCCATTTGTGTTATTTACGGTCCATGACTTTTATGGTAACTGGTTCCTATTATTGGTTTCTATTAATGTAAAACATAAGTGAACATAAATGAGGCGTGAATCATTTCTTTTTATTAGCCCCCCAGTCTTCACTCACTGCTTGCAGTAACTCCAGCTGCGTCTTGTTAGTGATAACCTATTTAAAGAAGAGATCTTTAAGGACAAGGGATATGATTAGAAATCTTTGTCTATTTTATATCGCTTCTCTCCTGCACAATAAAGGTGACAAAAACAAAATGTAATCGATGGCACAGCAAAATCTCGAGCCACCTCCGATTTGTATTGTGTTTCATACGATACTAACTAGATAACCAGTGGGTACTAGTAACTAATATAAGTAACTACTAATTTAAAGGTGGAATATGTTGTAAACCCCTTCACACCATTGCAACTTATGAACTTTGCTATATGTTTGTGTCATTAAATGGTCGCTATTGTATCAGAGTTATTAAGCAATAGAATTTAGAATTTAAATAAAAACACTTAAAATAATTTAAAATATGGCCCTTCTATATTTTGGAGGAGGCCACCAGTTAAATGTAAGATTTGGCGTTCACCTAAAAGCTTTATTTTAATGAAAAAAAAACTTGCCGTCTGATTTCTATCTATTTGAAAACTGTGCCCAGGGTCTTTTCTAATATTTTTGCTTACTCAAAATGGGAGTGAATTCTTTTTAAATTATAAGAAACGTGCTTTTTAAAATTAGAAAACAAAGCAACTCTTATAACTACAAGTTAACTAGTTCTAGCATGAAAACTCTTTTGATGTAAGTGGGGAAAATTCTGCCTAATTTAAAACATTTTTAGTATAATCACTTGCACTTGTGTGAATGTTTCTTGAAGATGTGGTGCTCTTACTTCATGTGTTTTCTAATTCAGAGAAGAATAAGTTGTTCTTTAAAAATAACCTAGTAAATACTACTTGTTATTCTTTGTAGATATTCAGTAGCCTTGGTCATAAATCACAAACTATCTACCTCACCCTTTCTTGTCAGGGACCCTTCCGCGATGTCTCTGAAGTGTGGGAACAGCGCTACAAGCCTCTGGAACCGACGCTGCGAGTGGCTGAACCGATGGATGGGCTAAATGAGGCCAGAGCACAGCTCCAGAGACAGGAATGGACGCGAAATGTGAATGACAATATGTGAGTTCTTAGCTTAAAAAAAGTAGCTGTACCATGTTTGGTGCCTGAAGTATTTTTAATATTTTCTATTTCCTAGTATTGTAGAGAATCTTTTATTTGTGAGAAAAGGAATCTTTTATTTGTGAGAATAGGTCACCCCTGACCTATTCAGAAGCAACCATTTTTCAATATGCAAGTGTTTTAGATAAGGTCGATATTGATGATGATATTGATTTTATACACACACACACACACACGCACACGCACACACACACACACACACACACACACATACATACATATTACTCAAAGGGAAAAAGGAAAGAATGAATGGCATTTCATGGGGATAAGTGACCACCATCCATGCATCTGTGAAGATAATTTCCTTAATTATCCAGTGAAAGTATTCATATTTCTGATGCTTCTATAATAAGATCCAACAGAACAAAAACATTGTTCTTAACGTGAACTAAATTTTACTTGGATACATTGATACGGCATTGTAGTTTTAATAAATCAGGTACAATGAAAGAGTTTAGTTTCTTCACCACTGAGGAACATGATTGAGAAAGATAAAGGGCAATCTAAGAGCATATGCAATTTTAAATTATTATATTAGCATCACTGATTTGGGTCTCAATTCATCCATCTTTCTCCAAGGCATTTCCTCTCTCTTCAGGCATTTGTCATCAATAGTTATATGCAATTTATAAACAGACAATTTAAAATCTAGAAAAGCTTTTAAAAATTATTATTATTATTCTATAAGATATCTTGTAATTATCTTTGTAATATATCATAATTATTTACTATTATATATACTAAATAATAAAAAGGCAATTATATTATTCTAATCTAAATTATTATAATTTAATATATTATGTATTATAAATAATTATATGTCAACTACAACATATAAACCGCAGTTACTTATTTATATAATATATACTATGCACTAATCATCATATTACATATGTTATATAATAATAATTCCAAAATACATTACAAAGTATGTTTTGTTATATAAAGAAACTAGAATTACCTCTTATCCAGCATGGTGGATTTTGGATAGTTTTATCAGTCAGAAGGGATATATAATATGCTTTATTTTAATCATACATTTCTGAAGAGACTCTTGAAAAATAAAAATTTTTGAACAAACTCATATGAAAGATAAAATTGGCAAGTATCTCAAGTAATTTTCATAAAGTTTTTCATTTTATAGCAATTACTTGAAGTGAGATATTAGCTATAGAGTGTTCAGCATATTCTTTCAATAATTGAATGAGTTACCCAACACATAATGAATAAGAAAATAAGAAACATTTTTTTCCAATTATTTTGGGGAGGTAGATTTCTTTTAGTAAAGAGATTATAGAAGATTAGTGCTGCTCAACTTAGTCAAGCAAAATGTGCAATTTAGTGATGAATATCAAAAGAGTTATATTATTCAGAATTATTTTTCTATTTTCAGTGATGCCAAGGTTTATGAAATAACAAAATTAACTTCTCAAATAATTGACCACATTGATATTGCTACAGAAATCACTGTGTATAAAAGATACTGAAGGGGGGCTTCCCTGGTGGCACAGTGGTTGAGAGTCCGCCTGCCGATGCACGGGACACGGGTTCGTGCCCCGGTCTGGGAAGATCCCACGTGCCGTGGAGTGGCGGGGCCCGTGAGCCATGGCCGCTGAGCCTGCGCGTCTGGAGCCTGTGCTCCGCAACGGGAGAGGCCACAACAGTGAGAGGCCTGTGTACCACAAAAAAAAAAAAAGAAAAAAAAAAAAGATACTGAAGGGCTTCCCTGGTGGCGCAGTGGTTGAGAGTCTGCCTGCCGATGCAGGGGACGCGGGTTCGTGCCCCGGTCCGGGAGGATCCCGCGTGCCGCGGGGCGGCTGGGCCCGTGAGCCATGGCCGCTGAGCCTGCGCGTCCGGAGCCTGTGCCCCACAACGGGAGAGGCCACAGCAGTGAGAGGCCCGCGTACCGCAAAAAAAAAAAAAAAAGATACTGAAGTATCCTTTCTTAGTATTTTCCGAAAGAGCAGATATCAATGTTAGTCCCAAAGAAAGGTGCTCAACTTTTACTTTCTGTGGAATACTTGTAAATATCTTCAACCTCTACAGTGTTGCTGATGACCCTTCACCTTGAACTGAAAAGCACTTTTAGGATAACCAACCAATCAGGAGCAAACCAAGTTGGGAATGCTAAAGAAATTACTTACAGATTTGAAGCTATCATGTTTTTAGTGAGGAGGCTAAGCAATGGGTTTTAACAGCTAGCCTATGGATAATCCACGTTTTCAGAGAACTGAAACTATTATTTTGTAGCTTCTTCTGAATCCATTTTGGTTTCCATATACTGGATAACATAAATGTATCTTGTGATACAAAGATACATTTGTGAGGCAAAAGAAATGTTAGAAATTTAGGTTTTATATCTTTCAGATAATAATTTTGTGATAGAAATTAGGCCAAAAGTCTACTTTTGTCACAGAGATACATGGTTTAGTAATGAGAAGGATCGTTTTTGGCCACGTTACCAATTTCACCTGTAAGGAATTGAGGGCAGTGCCTTTGCCATCCAAGGGCCTTAACTGGGAACCCCCTATCTAAAGCCAGGAAGGTAGAGCTTTTTATTTCTAACCTTAAGGATTCAAAGGGTGGCCTTATATCTGAGGATATGACACATTTAGCTATTTTGTTTCCATACCTTTATGAAAATTGCACTGTGGTAATAGTAGAAGGTTGGGCTTTGGAACTAGATCTGTGCGAGCTCAAATCTAGACTGCATTACACAACAGCAGTATAATCTTGGGTAAGTAACTTAGCCAGCCTGAGCCTCTGTTTCCCTGTCTGTAAAATGGGGAGAGGAATGTTACCTTAAAGGTTGTAATGAGGATTGAATGAGATAATGAGTATAAAGTACCAAGAACATAGCAGAGTTTTAATAGAAGATAATTATCATCATGTTTAGTATCTGCTACAAGCATAATAATTCTGCATCTAAGACATCAAACTGTGGGTAGGAAACCACAGATTCCACAGGTGGGCTGTATTTTATCTACTAGCCCTGGGAACCAGAAATTAAGGAGGACCACAGGCAGAGCTCTCATAGGCCACTCATAGAAGATTTCTTATTAAGGTTCTGAAAGACAGATTTTCTGAATGTGTTAGTTTGCTAGGGCTGCCATAACAAAGTACTATAAACTAGATGGCTTAAACAACAGAAATTTAATGTCTTATGGTTCTGGAGGCTAAAGTCCTGGATCAAGGCCTCAGCAGGGGTGATTTCTTCTGTTCCATCTCTCCCGTAGCTTTTGATGATGGCTGAATCTTTGGTGGTCCTTGGCTTGTAGAAGCATCACCCCTATCTCCGCCTTCATCTTCACAGAGATACTCTTCCTATGTGTGTGTCTGTCCAAATTTCCCCTTTTTATAAGGACACCAGTCAGACCAGATTAAGGGCCCAGCCTACTCCAATATGACTGCATCTTATAATACCCACAATGACTGTATTTCCAAATAAGGTCACATTCTTTAATATATTCTTTAAAACAAGTATAGGAAGTGGGACAGTAACATTTTACATATAGAGTATGGAGGGTTTTTTGGAAATCGTTTAAAAGCTGTTCTTATTCCTAAAGAAACTCAATTTTCTCATGCCTCCTCGAAGAAAATTATTTTCATTATTCACATGTCAATCTTTACGAAGCCAAGAAATTAAATAAGCAGTTAGTAAATAATTGTCCAGTAACCTTTATGTGAGGAGCTCTCGGCTAGATATTATAAGAAATATAAAGGAGTATTTATTGATTCAACAAATGTTTGCATGTCAGGAAGAGTTCTACGCTCTCGGAATATAGCACTGAATAAAATAGACAAGTCTCTGGCCTCATGAAACTTCTGTGCTTCTAGCTTTAAACTGAACCAGAAAACCTAATGAAGTTCAGAATAAGCATCATTTGCAGATAAGCACTTGAAACTAGTCAAGCGTGTGTTAAAGACAGTAAGTGCCATGAAAAAAAAATTTTTTTTTAATGTAGAGTTTGCTCTGCTCTCTGATGACCTAGGAAGGTGTTCTTCACAGCAAAGGAACTGAATTGAGTTCTGTGGAAAGAGATGTTTAAGATTTTGACAGAGAAAAGAAGAGAAAGTAGATAAAAAATAGGTTGATGGTATGGGGAAAAATGATGGTAGAACAATGAGGAGACCAATTTGACAGAAACTCATTTTTATGTGAGAGGCAATAGAAAGAAAAGTGGTAGGAGGCTTCAAGGCCAAGGATTTGAGGGTTTATCTGTAGATAATGGAGAACTATTTAAGGCTTCTGAGTAAGAGGATGTTAGAAGCAGAATATGAATTTGTTGATTGTATTTGAGAAGAAATATGCTGGAGGGAAGGAAACGCATTAGGAGAATATTGCAGTACTTTCGGTGAGAGGTAACGGGATAGAACTAAGGTGAGGGCAAGATTCAATATTCAACTTTTTCTTTACTTCTCCTTTCTATACGTAATCTTTCTGAGTGATTGCTTCTGTTTGAGAGACTTCAATTCTGTGACAATGATTTCCACTCTAAGACCTTTCTCCTACATTCCCGATTTATATTTTCAGCTGCCATCTTCGTTTGCATCTCCGCCAGATGCCCCAAACTCAGTAGACCCTACTTTGGCCTGCTTCTTCTTGTCTTGAGTGTGAATTGCAGCACCAACTGTCTGCCCAAGTAGGGACTTGTGAATTACCCTGTTATCCTTCTCTGGAATTCTATTGGCCCCCAAATCCTGTCTATTCTACCTTTCATGTATCTCTCAAATTCAGCCACCCCCTTCCCTTACTACTATTGATTTAGTTTAGGACTTATAATTTCTTCTTTTAATTGCTGTAAATCCCATCCAGTCTGCCCATTCAGTGCATTTACCATGACCACACTAGAGAAATTTCAGCAAGCAGTTATTCAGCCCAAATGCTTTTTCATGGCTTTTTATCAACTACAGGATAAATCTTAATTCTTTATTTTAAGACTCAGGGCCCTTCAGGATCTGATCCAGGCTTATTTCTCCAGCTAATAGGCTGCCAGGTTCCCTAAGAAACTCTGCGCCTGGAGCTCCTGGGCTGTTATCATTTCTCTTTATATCCATGCCCTCTTCTGCTTCCATTAAGGAGTTTCCTACCTCCCTTTGTTTACTCATTCTGCTCAAATCCACTTAAAAAAATAACAAAGGATTGTTTCTTTACATTTAAAAAAATGGAAAGAGCAGCACATGTTTGTTTTAGGGTTTTTCAGAGAGCATATTAAGAATTATTTTCAGATGTAAAATGGGACCATGCAAGTTGCCTAGATGAAGTGGGGAAAGAAGTCATTATCATTAAGAGATGGAAGAAACAGAAGGCCACGGCACCAGAGCTATCAGAGCAAATGTTTAATTTACCCACTAAGATGGCAGAGGTGGAGCGGAGTGATCATAAATCCGGTGATATAGGCTGATATTGGCTTCACCAAAGTCTTATGAGAGGGGCTAAGGTCCTATATGTTAATACCGTCTATTAATTGTAAACATCCTGGCTTAATACAGGAGACTGTAATTATGCAGACTGTAACCGTATCCAAAATGGAGTGGTTTAAGACATTGCAGTGGAAGTCGGTGCTAATCTCTGCACTGGTAGGCAGAATAATAGCCCCGCGGAGAAGACACATCCTAATCTCAGGAACCTGTGCATATGTCACCTTGTATGATAAAGAGGACTTTGCAGATGTGATTAAGGATTTAAAGATGGAGAGATTATCCTGGATTCTGGACGGGCCCAATGGAATCACAAGGGTCCTTAAAAGTGGAAGAGGGATGCAGAAAGAGATTTGACTTACATAAAAGGTCAGAGTGATGCAACGTGAGAAGGAAAACTCATCTTTGCTAGTTTTGAAGATGGAGGAAAGGCCACAACCCAGAAATGCTGGCAGTCGCTAGAAGCTGGGAAAGGTAAAGGTAAAGAAATGGATTCTCCCCTAGAGCCTCCAGAAGGGATGCAGCCCTCCCAGTGCCTTGATTTTAGCCTAGTGAGACCCATTTCAGACTTCTGACCTTCAGAACTCTAAGATAGTAAATTCATATTCCTGAAGCCACTAAGTCTGTGATGACTTGTTACAGTAGAAATAGAAAACTAATCCAAGTGTCCTTCAAACCAAGGAGCTGGCTTGCTAGATCAGACTTGGGTGTTTAGATTAATTACAAACCTGAGCTAAAGTTGAGGGATATCCTTAGATCCCTAAGGATTCAAAATTCTTCTGCAGGTTTGGGGTGTGGACATTTAGAGTATTAAAAAAAATACAACCAGGGCTTGAACTTTCCTATGAAATTAAGTTCATAATTTAATCATATTGTAAGGGTATTATATTTGAAACTTGTACAGCCTTTCATAAGAACCTGAGTACAAACAGCACAATAGCCATCCCTACATCTTTTTGAAAAATAAAAGGTATTAATTTTCTAATAGTTTTTGTAGAAGAGGCAAAACTTTACTTCTCCCCACCTAGGGACTTCAGCTGGGACTGAGAATTAAATTGGCATAAGACAGATTAAAAGCATACAGATTTATTTAGTATAAGTTTTGCAACACACAATAGTCCTCATAAAGAAATGAAAACCGAAACAAGTGGCAAACCCTAAGTGCTTATATATTGGGTTGAGCAAAGAGAAACAATTATGGAAAATAACAAAAATATATGCGGAGTCCAAAGGAAGATAAAAATTATTTAACAAGGTCTGTTGGTACAGAATTCTCTATGCTGTGACTTCCCATCTCTTGTGATAGGAATGTTTCTTTCTTCCTGGTATAGGAAAGGCATCTTTCACATGGGAGTGTTATCTCCTGATTTTAGGGGAAAAAAAGGGGAACTAAGATGGCTTTTCTTCTACCTGTTGTTTATAAGTGCCTTTAGCTCAAAATAATCCTTGGCCAAAGTGGCCTATTTTGGGGTGGCGTATTTTGTCACCTTCATTATTAAGAGAGGTGAACAGTAGTTGAACTAAACTGTTTTTTAAAACGACATTTAAAAACCGTGGTATATGTAGATGAGATCTGGTTATATTATTTATCACTAAGAACAGTGATAAGGAAATTTAACACATCTCAAAACTTTTTGGACTTGTGTGATTTTGCAACACTTTAGACCTTTACAATTTGCATATTTTCTGAACCGTTATTGTATTATGATAAGTAGGGATTATCATACATTTTCAGATAATGTTTTCTTAACAATTCAACTTTTATTTGTAACTCTTCCATTTATTTTAATTACTAGCACAGTGTGTAACATTTATTAATCAGCAGAGACTTTTTAAGTTAAAATACTAAATTAGCTAACCCCATTAACACAGAATACTCCAAACAAGCAGTAATAGGAGAGGTAGTTGCTGTGCAAATCGTATTATACATGCGGGTGCTCTAGGGCACAGTTACGCGTGATTACCCTCTTTTGATCCAGTATTCCTCTGTCTCTCCCAGCTAATTTCCAGTGGAAATTTACAAAGTACTGCCTTCATTTTTCCAGCTTAATTTTTCTAATGAAGTTCTGGTACTTTATAACACTAGGGATACAGATAATAAGCCTGTGTGTAATTAAGAATTTCTAGAATTTGTCTACAAAAAAGCCCTTTATTACTTTGGCTCTACAGTGAGAACTGTGCTCTCTTTTTGTCCACTGTTTCCTTGAAAAAGATGGCTTTTTAAATAACAGAATCCTAGAATTCTGTTCTCATAGACATCTAAGTCTGATGAAGTTTAAGACTTATAACATCGACATAATGGTGATAACTTGGAATACTTTTACTGATTTTGTGAAAATATTACGCACACTTTTGGTGTATGCAATCAGACAATCATAAAAACACATTGTTAGTCTTTTTAGTTAGACTTTTATCATTTTCTAATAATTCTTCCTAATACAATGGCTAACATATTCTAAGTAAAGTTTTGCCAGTTAACTTTTGGTCCATTTACGAGGCCTGTGGAATTTCCTTTGTAAAAGAAAGATGCTCATTCTGTGCCATACTCATATTCTTCTATTTGTATGGCATTTATACATCCCAGTCTTCGCTGTTTCAATTTAGAGTTCAAAAGTATGTTGGGGGTCAGAAGAGACTTGAAGGCTGAACAGAAGTTTGCCAGGCGAAGCAAGGAGGGTGACACCAAGGATGTTGCCTGGACAAAGCCACCTCTTTGTCAACGAGTGCATAGCTCATGTGGGTTTCAGTTTGCCTTCTGAGGTATCTAGCGAAGCTTAGTTCAGAGCTTTGGTACCTCATGCAAAGTGGCAGAGATGAGAGGGAAAGTATAGGTGGACCCAAGAGTATAAAGGGCCATGTGTATGTACCATGATAAAGTGTTTGGACTTTACCATATAAAACATGGTGTAAAACCATCACTGAGTTTTAATCACTGGAGTGAAAGGGTCAGTTATCTTAGAAATATCACTCTACTAGCTATGTCCATGGTAAAGAAATGGGAGTCACAGCAGTTAAGGTACTGCTGCCATAGTCCAGTTCGGAGATAAAGAGGACTTGCAATAGAACAAGGATAGTGGTAGTGGAAGGAAAGAGAAAGGTTGACAAACTGCTTTATAGGTAGAATCCTATAAACCCTAAACCAGAAATAGGGGCCAACATGATGTGGTGTGGATGGGTGGTCAGGGGCATAGATGCATTTAGGATCACTATCTTAGGGCTTTCTTAATTGCTAAGAACAAAGATCCATTCGCGGTAACTCAAGTAAAGGGTGTGTTTGAAAGATCCATTGAAGAATCTTATAGAAATCTAAGGAACCAAAGAAAAACTTCACTAAGGTGACTCTTGGGGGCTGAAAAGGCCTGGTTTTCTCCCACTAGTGGCACCTCCACTCTTCTCTGTATTTCTGCTTCCTGTTTTCTTTCTACTGACTGGCTTTATCTACTGCCTCACAGTTTCTTGCCCATAAATCTTCAGCCTGCCCTTACTTATCCTGGCCACCCCAGGCCTGATTCAGTGTAACCTTCCAGCTCTAGAACCCACAGCTAATTCTGCTTTTCAGTTCAGGAGAATCTGTTCTGCTCAATTTATATTATCAAACTGGCCCACACAAGGTGTAGGCTTGAAACACAATTGATACTTAACAAATATGTGTTAAGTTAATGGACATGTGCTGTTAACATATGAATGGATCACAACTGTGGTCAGGGGACGGTATGTCACATTATATCACATACAGTGTCTTATGAAAGTATAGCCAGGAGCGAGCAAGGATTTCCTCCGATTGAGAAGTGCAGAGGCAGGGGTTCCTCTAGTGCCTTGACAGCTTCGGAGTGAGGTGACTGGTCAGATAGTGATGTCCTTACTTAATAAAAAAAAAAATGTAAGAACTATTGTCTTGATAGGGTGGAGGTTTGGGATATGAGTTTAATTTGGGGGCAGCTCTATTTGAGGTACCTATTGTATATCCAGGTAGATATTCCTAGTGAGCATTTGAAAATACTGGTCTTGAGTTAAAGAATAACACTGTATATAGAGATAAAAATTTAGAAATCATCAGAGGTGATAGTTAAAAGCTTGGTGGGGGGAAAAATCTCCCAGGGAGAAACTAGAGAGAGAAAAGATTAAGCACAGATTCCTGGGAGTTGCTTTAATGTCAGGGCAGTGGTTCTTAATTAGGTCGCTTATCTGTATCACCTTGAGGTTTAAAATTATATACATATGCACTCCTTAGTCTCAACCACACATATTTTGACTCAGTAGGCATATGGGTTTGACGTATATGCCTAAGTGATTCTAATGCCCAGTTCTGGTTAAGATAAGAGTCATTAATTCAAGGTATCGGCAGAAAATGATGAGTCAGTCAGGAAACTGAGAAAGCAAGGAAGAGTACCAGGAGGGATTTTGCAAATCAAGGGAGAAGAGAATTCGCTACAAGGACTGGACTCTGCTTGATGCAGCGTTCAAGTTGAATGAGGACTGAAAAGAATGCATCAGATTTGGCTGTTGGGAAGTCATTCCTCCATAGCTTTTGCTTTCTCCTTTATCACCTAGCTCTTATTTCTCCCACATTCTTGAGGGTATCATAAGAGAGCTTGTCAAATTCTTTGCCAAACTTCAGATATACAATGTTTAAAGTTTTACTTTACCTGTGGTGATGATATATGTTTATATATTTTTCTTTATATGTATTTATTTATATATAAAATATTTTAATTTATATTTAAAATGTATATTTAATTTTAAAATTTAAAATATCAAAATATAGTCATATTAAAATAAAATAGTACCAGTATCATATACACACATATATTGGCCCACTTTTCTAGAATTTAATTTTATTTTAATATTCCATTTTAGAATCTTGCTGAAATTAACATCAGATTAAGCCACCTATATGTTACAGAATCTATATTCTTCTGCTTTTAGACTCATTTTGGTATATATTTGGTACATTCATAAGGTCTTAAGAATAACTAATGATGATTTGGTGATCTCATCCAAAGATCTAATTTGAGATACAGTACATCTTATAGAGACCTTGAAATCATTGGGTAGACGCTCATTTATAAATTCTAAACCAGAGGTTACAAACTAGTGGCTTCTGAGTTGCATACAGCTTCCATGTATGTTATATTTGGACCCCTTAGTTTTCTAAAAATTAAATTGATTGAAAAATTAAAAATTGATTAAAACATTAAAAATGGTAATTATATCTTTTAAAAATCCAGATTTTCTGGCTTATATTAAAAATTAAGAGATCTGGAAACAGCAGGCCTCCAGTCTCCTATGGCAACAAACTGATTAAAGCTTGCATTCTTAGTTTTTACATCTGACTTAATATGTGTTACCTGCCTGGCCTTTCCAGACACAGACATTGGAGACCCTTGTTCCAGATGATAAGCTCCTCGAGGAAGAGCCCAGGATTTATGCAGTATGCTTAGCACCATACTTGACAAGCAGTAAGCGGTCAACAGCTCTTTTTACATATTGAGCTTGAGCTTGAAATAGTTTTGTTTGTTTTGTTTTAATCTATCTGATCACCAAAATCATTCTTGTTGCAAGAGAAATCAAGCAAGAGGAAATGAATTCAAGTGTGATTTCTCTTTGATCTTTTTTTTTAACATCTTTATTGTAGTATAGTTTGCTTTACAGTGGTGTTTTAGTTTCTGCTTTATAACAAAGCGAATCAGTTATACATATACATATATCCCCATATCTCTTCCCTCTTGCATCTCCCTCCCTCCCACCCTCCCTATCCCACCCCTCTAGGTGCTCACAGAGCACCGAGCTGATCTCCCTGTGCTATGCGGCTGCTTCCCACTAGCTGTCTATTTTACGTTTGGTAATGTATATATGTCCATGCCACTCTCTGGCTTTGTCCCATCTTTGATCTCTATTAACACCGCACTAACAGTTCCTGTAATAGGGCAGCCTTTACCTCCTCTTTTCTTTTTCTTAGAACAGCATTTTCCAAACTGTGTCTCTTGAACTCTAGTCTGGAAGATGTTAATGAGTTTCTGTCAAATAAACTTGGGAAAAATTATATTTGAAACGTTTGAACTTTTTTTATTTTGGCATTTACAGGGCTTCTCCGTCTTAAATATATTTTTATTTAGTGTGACCTTCAAAAAGGGGACATATAACGTATAGCATTTTGCAAGCTCATTTATTCAACAAATATTACAGCCTAATATGTGCCAGGCACTGTATTAGGTACTAAGGACAAAGCAACGAACAACATTGCAAAGGTTTCCTGGCATCGTAGAGCTAATGGCACGATTGGCCATGGAATCCCCTTATCCACACAGACCATGGTTTGGAATATGCTGCTCTACATTTGATTTTTCTTAGCAATTTTTTTTTTTTTAGTTTCAGCTTATTTCATTCTGCTTAAGAATAATTTGTGCAAGTGTTTCCCACAGCCTTATTTTTCTCCTTAATTTTGTTCTTTATGTCAATTACACAAGTCCTTAACATACCTGAGCTTAAAACATTTAAAGTTGTAAATGGACTGCTAAAAGGAGAGCCTGAATGAATGCTACTTAGCTGGGGCATTTAAATTCAGTATCTTTCAGCAGAAATTTTTTTTTGGTGAGTTTTCCACAATCAACTAGAGGAAAGTAAGGTCAACTCTGATATGTATCGGAAAGTTGTTGCACAGCTGTAATGAAATTACTGAATCAGCGTGCCTGGAGATTGTTAATAATAATAATAATAATAACATATCCAGGGAATACTAGTCCTCTTAAGCTAAAAAAAATGTAAGGAGGGCAAAATTTGTCTTTCCATTTAAATTTAGAAGCTTGTAATATAAGCTCACTGTCTAGCTGAACAGATAGTCTTGTCATTTGCATTCTGAATATTTAAATATTATGTTGCCATAGGTATTCTTTATATTTAAATACTATATTTATATCACCACCCTAGGGGAGAGGTTTGTGTTATTGATACTGCTGCTTAAAAAGTTTATGAGTTTTAAACTTCTGCTGTGAATTCTACTCTAAGTATGAAATACTTTATATATTGAATAGTTATAGCAATGTTTATATGAAAATCTCAATGAAACCTGTTTTCATCCATAAATGAAGTCTAATTCCCATTTCAACTTCTTGTCATTTTATGAACATCTCTTCAACCAAAATTCTACTCAAATAAAACGTCTTGATAGATGAGTAGACTATGTTTTGAAATCCCTCTATTGGTATTAATGAGCTGTATATTAGATTTATCTGGAAATTTGGATTGTTAATACATATAGCAAAAACACCTTTTATTTCTCATATTGAAGGTAATAAAAAGAGACTTTTTATTTGCTAAGTTTATTCTAAAACATATTATTCTGTATTAAAAAGGAAAAAAAATTCAACATTTTATGGCGTGTTTTAATGAATTGGACAGTTGACCTGATTTTTTTTAGAAGGGCTAAAATTATTTAATATTTATTTTTTCCAGTTTTATTGAGATATAATTGACATATTGCACTGTCCAGCACAATGGTTTCACTTATATATGTCATGAACTGTGTATATATTTATTATTAATTCATTATATTAAGTCAGTATTCGTTATGAATTATACTACAAGTTTAAAATATATCTCATCCTATTTCAAATATAATTAACACAAATAATTTGTATATTGCCAGTTGTGTGGTTTTTCAAAATGTTTTGTCTTAAAAGAAATGCTACAACTGGTTAATGAGAACTAAGTCATCTGACAATGAGACTAGAAATGAACTGGTTTTAATTCAGCCCTTAAAACATTAAATTTACTATTTTCTATATTATAATAATGATTAAAATATTAGAATCTAATAAAATATGTACTTTTTGAGCAGGTGTACTTTTATGATAACATGAAAATTTTTTGTTGATTAGTAGATTAAATCAACTTCCTTTGTTCATATTTTCTCTTCTGATTGTTTCATCAACTCTTTTCAAACTTCTATACCTAGGTGTCCTTGCTTGTCGAATTAAGTTTTGTAGAGCAGAGGGAATTGCCTCTGGAATTAAGAGAATTGCTTTCCCTTAATTAGCCCATAGTGGATTTTTTTCCCCTCCTATTCTCCTTTTTTATACCCCATTTAAATAACTTCTCTATTTTGAGCATTACAAAGCTCTTAATCCTTGCTGCTCCTTTTGCAAGTATTTTATTTTATTTTTTAATAAACTTATTTATTTTTATTTTTGGCTGCATTGGGTGTTCGTTGCTGCGGGGCTTTCTCTAGTTGAGGCGAGCAGGGGCTACTCTTTGTTGCGGTGCGCGGGCTTCTCATTGTGGTGGCTTCTTTTGTTGCGGAGCACGGGCTCTAGGCACATGGGCTTCAGTAGTTGTGGCTCGCGGACTTAGTTGCTCCACGGCATGTGGGATCTTCCCGGACCAGGGCTCGAACCCGTGTCCCCCGCATTGGCGGGCGGATTCTTAACCACTGTGCCACCAGCGAAGCCCGCAAGTATTTTAGGTAGACCTTTTCAGCAGAGATCCTGGAGTGAATCCCAGTACCGACTCCTGTATCCCGTTTAGGTGTGTCTGCCCTCCCAGTGTTGTTAATGATTGGAACGAGACAGGTTGCTCATAGCCCAAGATCTTTATTAACGCAGCTTGTTATTTCTTCAGCATGTTCTACAGTTCTGCTGTAAGAACAACAAAAAATAATTGGCATGTTTTGCATTCTGTGTAGCATATACAATAAAACAGATAATTGATTTTTTGGAGAGATTCTTTGGTCATTTATTGCCTCAGTAGTTAAGAAACAATAGCATCTTCTGGGGCTTCCCTGGTGGCGCAGTGGTTGGGAGTCCGCCTGCCAATGCAGGGGACACAGGTTCGAGCCCTGGTCCGGGAAGATCCCACATGCTGCGGAGCAACTAAGCCCGTACGCCACAACTACTGAGCCCGTGCTCCGCAACAAGAGAAAGCCCACGCGCAGCAATGAAGACCCAATGCAGCCATAAATAAATAAATAAATAAATAAATAAATAAATAAATAAATAAATAAATAAATAAAAGAAACAAGAGCATCTTCGAGTCACTCTTAAGGTAGAAGTAAACTACAATTTGAACATTGGAAATTCAATTACTCAAATATGAAGACGGTAAAATTCATATGACTTTATTTGTTCTTCTGTCATCTCATTACATTTTATTGTCCATGAAGTGTAGGAGGTTTCCAAACTTGAAGACGAAATCATTTTATACGCAGTCTGAGATGATGGACAAGTATTTATTTTTGTTTCTTTTTTCCCCAAACGGAAAGAGTGAATGTGTTGAAGAATCCTGTATTTATTTTCGAGTTCATGAGTAAGAAAAGAAACCTCTTCCAATAAAAAGATGGAAAATGTCAGACATGTTTGGTATCAAAGGATCACAAGGCATCCAATTTAGCAACAGAGTTTTAGAGAGAGGAATGTGGTAATGGGCTCTCCTTCCTCCATCCCCAGTGTTTATTAGCCTTCGTCATGCTATGATCAAGTCCACCCTCAGGGAGGGGGACACACAGAGCCCCAGTGATGTTACAGTTTGGCAATAGTATCTGTGAGGAAAGGATAAAGTGACTGAGGATAGTATTCCACAGAGATGTTAAGAAAGCTGAGACTGCTGAAGCTTCTTTACCTGTTCTGATAGGAGTCAGTATAAGCACCCTATGAAGAGCATTCTTCCCATTTTCAAGGCCAATGAGCTCCATACTTCTGACACCCCACATGTGGGTTCCAAGCTTTTACCTCTCAGCCTGTACTCATACCGGTCCCCTACTTTTACATCTTCCTTCTCAATTTTCATTTCGGCCTAATGAAGTCTGACCCATTTGTTAAAACTCAGGTTAGATATTGTCCCCAGTGCTTTCTGTTCCCATACTCTTTTGTTTTTTCCTTATCAGAAAGCTTTGCTTCCCCACCCTGCGACACCCCCTGCTTTATATTGGCGTAGTTATTTGTCTTTTTCCCTCATTAGATTTTAAGGGTCTTAGGGTGAGGCTTCTGCTTATTCATCTTTTTTATACCCGCAGTGTCTAAACACAATGTTACTGAGCATAGTTATTTAAGACATATGTGGTGGATTGAATTAACTATGAATTAAGTCCCCTAGTGATTATTATATACCTACTATTTGCTTATCTGATACAGGCCCAGAGCTGAGTATACATTTCCTTATCATAAGGAGCTGCCTCTAGGAGAAGCTGACATCTCCCTTGGGTTCCCCTGTTCTCTTCTTCTCCCCCATCCACTCCCTCTTCAGCTCAAGGAGGGAACATGCTACTCCTCGGGGGGACCCATCCTATGCAGGGCCACATTCCATGAGGTCTACCTCGCTCCAGAGTTTCTCTTGACCTCTCCTCAGACTAGTAGTCAGGTGCTGGCCTGGAGTTGCTCTCAGTGGGGAGAATCCTTAGGCGTCCCACCTTTTCCTTTTGTGGCCAGTGGTTAAAGAGGAAGGCTCTTCTCCCCGGAGGAACATCTGTCTCATCTCTTATCATACCTTTGATTTTTGCTGGCTGTTAAGACTCAGGGCAAAACGGAGAGCAGTCCCCACATTTGAAAGGGGTAGATTACACACTCTGTTTTAAATTTGGGGACAAACTCACTCCAGTTTGCTCTTTTTCCTGCCTCTAGCCTAGGCAAAAAGACTTATTTGCATGCTTTGCATAACTCATTGGAGAATTTATTGTGATCTGGAGTAAAATTCCTAACTTGTAATAACCTGTTTTGTGCTTAATACATATATTTCACTAGAAGCCCTTTAACAGAGAGAGGGCTGTTCTAGGACATGTTTGAAACCTGAACAGGTATTTGAGACTTGTTCCATAGCTATGTATCTCGATATCTATGAATCGTTATCTCCATGTCCAGTTTGTAATGATTTACCTAAGTCGGAATTCATTGTGGCTTGGATAACTACCCTATTGGGCAATCAATATATAATATATATGGAGAAAAATATTTAGCAGTTTATGAAGATCGGTAATATATTTCTATACGTAGTTTCCATGGGCAATCTCATCTTCACTATAAAGCTGTTCACGATCTCCTTTGCTTCCTTCATAAAGAACTCAATTTTCTAGTTATGTTGAACCCTTTTCCGTTTCTTCAGCATCCCTTTTTATGCTCTAACTCACCTCCATATCTTTGTGTATGTTGTTTCTTCTGTCTAAAATAGTCTTCACCAGCTTCTTAACTTGACTAACTCTACATGTCTAGTACGCAGCTCTGACATACATGGTCTGGGAAGACAGCTTTTCCATGCCCCGCCCCCCAACTCCCTGCCACTAACCACCCCCACATGCATATATATGTGCATGTTACAAGCACATATGCGTATATAAATAAACCTTCCTCTGTGTCCTAATTGCCTCTTGTGCATGTATTTATCACAAAACCAACACATTCTACTGTGTTGTCTCATTCTCCACCCCCTGTTATAAGGTGAATTCCTTTTAGGTATACTGTGTCTTCCAGCATTAAATCCCAGTGTTTTTCAAAGTGTTTAGTATATAAAAGCATTTCATTGAATGTTTGTTTAATGAATAAATATTAAAAGAGTAGAGAAATAAGTGTGGTTTGGAGTAGGACGATTAGGAAGCTGGGTGTTAAGCCAGATTTTGAAAGATAAGTAGTACTTGGATCAGTATTTCAGGAAGAGAAAGATGGACAAAGGCAGAGCTGGGATAGAAAGACAGGAATGAAGGAAACAGAGAAAGAATGAAGGAAGGGAAGGAGGGAGGGAGGGAGGAAGGAGAATGGCATCAAAAGACGTCAGGTAAGGAGTGGTAGGAGATTGAAGAGACCCAGTGCATTCTAAGAAGCCTGGCTGCTGGGCTGAAGAATATAGGTTTAAATCAATAGGTAATAGGGTTCCATAATTGGAGATTTGAAGTATCCGGCAGTGAAATAAATAGGTTGGAGGAAAACCTAGAATTATGAGTGACAGTAGTAGGACTATAAACAAAAAGGAGGGGGGGATGAAAGTTAATAAAGAAAACAAAGATAAGTGTAATTTGTTAGTCTTCTTATTTGGAAAATAATATTAAGTATATTAATACTCAAAGAATAAAGACTTTATATTTGCAGTGGACTTATTTTCCCTGAAGCTAATTGGTTAATTTTAATTTTTGCTTCCTGAGACCCCTACCAATTCTCCTCTAACTCTGCAGACATTCAAGTAATGACTTGTTTGTATATATCACTGTATCTCCACATTGAATTTAAGAATTTCTGCCAGATCTGTATCTCTGATGAGATTTTAAAAATTAACAGGCAAACCCATATCATCTTCTCTAATGTGATGTTCAGTTAATTGAAAAGTACACACTGCAAGCATAAAGCACATCTGAATATATATTTAAAACTGGTAAAGATACCATTTTAAAAGTAAAATTGACCATTATCTAAACTTTGGTTGTAAACTCAATTGATTTCTAGGGTTTTCATAGCTGTTTATACTTTTATAGAGCAAATTCTATTTGAGAATTAAATAATTTCTTCTGAATTTGAAGACAAATTTTAAAATATTATTTATAAAACATCTAAATATTTTTCAATGTATATACATATATACACATACATGTGTGCACTTAAGAATATGCATTACATGTTACCTTAATGAAACATTATGGCTCAATGAAATTAATATTAATTCATGTGCAGGGAAATACCTAGTCTTTCGGCCTTGTCTTCTCAGCCATCCAGTCCCTTGAGAAAGCAAATTTTGTTCAGACACAAAAGAAAAATGTACTATTAAAATGCAATTCAGAAGTGGTAAAAAGTTTAAGTACAGCAGCCAGCTTACAGCACCTCCTCTGTATACTCAGGGACATTGGGGCCACATTAATTTTTTGTATGTGTGATGTCCATCCCATGTGCAAATTAGCACTGGAAGGACCATAATCTGTCTTAAATGAGAGCTCTTTTCTCAAGAGCATATATAATACATGCCTGTGTAATTTTGTATAATTCAAAGCTCTGTATTCTGTTTATTTTTTATCTTAAATAGGCTTAGAGAATATTTTCTTAGGAAAAATATTTAAAAGGAGTTCCTTAATAAACATTAAAAAGAAATCGTAAAGAGGTGTGAAAATTGATGAAATAACACCACATTTCCTAAACTTATTATTTTTTAAACAAATTTATGAATATAATGGCAAAATCTTTTTCAATTGAACTGAGATTTTTGAAAAGGCCCCTTCTTTGTCTTAATTAAATGAGATAATATATGTGAAAATATCAGCATATGCTCAATAAATTTGTTGAACCTCAACTTTATTGTTTCAAAGTCTGAATTTCAAAATATTTTTCTTGGCGGAATATTTAATTTAGCTGTATCTATTTATTTCCCAGAGCTTGCTGTTTCCCTCTAAATGTTTCTTGTATTTAAAACGGGATCTAGCTCTAATTTCATTGACACCATGTCTCCGTTGATTATATTAATTAGAATTTTCTGACGTTTGCTCCTGTTTCCTATATTATATGTTTCCTCTAGGTTATCTTTTATGTTTAGATATATGTCTTTCTTTCATGTTGGTAGTTTCCCCAATTGGTAATCTATTCTTAAATTCATATTAAAAAGGAGACTCTAAAAATCGGTTTAAAAAGTTTGTGTGTGAGAGTGGCTTTTTGACTGATAAACTTTGTTGCACTGTGATATAACCTTTTAGTTAAGAGATCTCCAAATGTTGATATTTGAAGTTGTTTCTCTGGGCGCTCTCAGTATCTTTTGAGATGATATAATTACTCTTCTGAAATCTGTTAGTCCAGCTCCCAGGTTACTTCGAGATGAGCAAGGGAAGATTTCAATGAGTAGTCTTTGAATTAAAATTCATATATTCCATTTGGTGCCTCACTCTGGCCTTCCATGGTTCCTGCTTTCCCTGAGACCAGAGCTCTCCGGTATAAAGTTTTCTGAGAATACACTATTTTTTTGGATACTTGGATTGAGAGAGGAACCTGGGTATTTAATTATTCATGGCATAGGTTTTTCACCTGTCTTCAGCCTTATTCTTCACTGTCACCCACTGCAGTAACTTCTAGACTCTTCCAGGATTCTGCAGGACTAATGGCTTCATTTCTCTTTGGCCTCTCTCTCTTCTGGAACTTAGATTTCAGTTTTTAAATTTTCTCTCTGCTTTCCACCTGCCAAAATGTTAGCATTTTCATCTTCTATTTTTTCTCTTTTGTCCTCTTTCTTGTGAGTTTACAAAGTTTTTTATTCCTTTACTTTTATTTCAGAAAGCTTTGGTGAGGGATTAAACAATTCATCAGGTTACACTAAAGACACATCACAATCTTAGTTGTTCTGTGAGAGTTTAAAATTTTCATTTTTTATGTTGATCAAAATAACATTAAAAGTAATAATAATGATGATGACGATGATGGTGGTGATGATGGTGATGATAATGAGAGCTACAACAATAAGCTCCTTCTACTTTAGCACCCCCATTATTTATTGAACACTTACTGTTTTCAGCCTCCATGTAAAGTTTTGTATATATTAAGCTGTTCATTCTTTCCAATTTCCCTATAAGTAAAATCTTTTACAGGTCAGGCAACTTGCATGAGGGAACACAGGTAGCAAGGCAAAGCTAAGATGTGACTATAGATCCAACTAACTCAAAAGGGTCATTATCTATAACCTGTACCAAACTGTCTTTATTTTTTGGGTAAATTAAGATTTGAAGAAGCCCATTTCAATCAGAGTTGCCAGTGCTGGCCATCCTTTTCATCTGGGGACTACCATCTTAAAGTTAAGGGCATTTTTACTTACATGATTGTTTGAATTATTTGGCATAATTAATTAATAAATTTATTATTTAACATTTTCTATATTTAGAAAATATTTGAGGCTCACAAAAATTCTGTGAAGTTTTAGTACCTCCACTTGCAGAATAAGAAATGAAGATTCATAGAAGTTAGTAACAGAGGTAGTCAGTGGCAGAGATTGAAGTGAAAACCTGGTATTCTGATTCCAAGCCATGTATTATTTTCACTGTAATTTACTACTTCTTATTTTTTTTAATCAAATGTCTCTAGAAATAAAATTAAGACTATTACCTAAATGTTCTTTCAGGTTTTTGCCATTTTCTTCCTACCATAAAAATAAAAAGTACATCCCGACAATGCATTTATCAAGCAAGTATGGTCCTGATGCTTATGGAAGTCAACATTTCCGAGATGAAAATCCTAAGAAATGGATCTGTGACAAGGTGAGTTGATGCAACATTAAAAAGAAAGTAGTGTTTCTTTTAAAAGGCTAAAAATATACACTGATTATAGCAAATATAAATATTCTCATTACGACTAACACCATGGTTACAAAATTATTTATAGCTATTTTATGTGAAGATAGTGCTGCTTACTATGTCAATAAGAGATTTAAGTTTTTCGTGGGTTTTGTTTTTTCTTTTTTGATGTTGTGTTCTTGTGTTTTATGGTTCAGCTACCCTGTGATCAAATGGCATGGATCATTAGCTTTGGCAAAGTCAATTAGGGTCAGAGTCTGAATCTGTGCAATAGAGTTAAGCTAACTCTCAGGCATGGAGATCAGTGCTTTCCTGCTTTCTCTCAATCTCTGTGTGTATGTAGATAGGTAGGTAGGAAGGAAGGAAGGAAGGAAGGGAGGGAGGGAGGGAGGAAAGAAAGGAGGAAGGAAGGGAGGGAGGGAGGGAGATATATGTGATATCCTATCTATATATATGGTATAGAAAAGAAAAAAGCAAATAAATATTTATTTTCTGATTCCAGAATTATAGTTGCTAGCACTTAAATAAAAATTTCTAGATTGCGAAAACACTCACATGTCTTACACTATAGGAGGTAAAGAGGAAAGTTCTTACTATGTGTTTAACCTATTGTCTAGCAGTTAGAAACTCAAACTTATTCATGCTAAAATTATACAGATAAAATGAAGTAGGCAGTGATTTTCTGGAAGGGGGTTAGGGCTCTTGAGTTCCATATACTACCAGGCCTATTTCTATTAATAGTCTGTCAATGAGAATTTATTCATTTACACACAGTCTCCAACCAAAAGGATTTAAGGCACCTTATCAAATGGCAAATACAGCACAGGTCATATTCTAGAAATTTAAATGAGGGGAAACAATCTTAGATAAGAAGACTGGCTGTGCACACAAAATAAAGGGGGACTGAGTATGGTGGGAAGTGACTTAGGAATTGAGCCTGTGGGTGGCAAAGATGCAGAGAACACAAGTTGCAGAGGCATCCTCACTATTCAAGAGGAAAAGATACATTAGACCCTTAAGGGAAACAAGATCTTTCTCTACCAGATTCTAAGAAAATTTCTTTTTTTAAGGACATTTAAAATATAGGAATGTCAAAGGGAGCTCATGCTGGGGAGTAACTTGGATTCTTTGGAAAGTGCCTTTTTCTTTTACAGCTACTAAGTCTTTTATTATTTTTTTTTAAATGGTCTTCTAAAACACTAAATAGTAATTCCATGGCATAAGAAATACAAGGAGTAGTTCAATCTGGTCCACTGATTGAAAAACCTAAAAGTTGATAACAATATTATTTCATAAAAATCCATGGTAAGACTATTCTAGGCATTTGTTTTTACCTAATATGCAACCATTCAATATATAGGTTTAATATGATTTTTAAACTATTTAATTTTGTATTTTGAATGTACATAATGTGATCTACCTCTCATTTTTCTATTTGACGTAAAGTTTTGTGGGGTTTTTTTTTGCTGTTATGCCCTCACCATCCTATTTAATTCAAGGAAATTCTCATTTCTTTAAAATTTAAATGACTTACCTACCTTAGGACATCAAGCTACTTCAGAGTAAGAAAAATCCTTGTGCCAATGTTTCTTTCCTAAAATAATACAGTACTTTTTGGTTTTATGCAACAGGTTCATTCATATATTTTGACATATTCTAAGACTATGCATTTATCTAACTGAAGTAAGCAACTTGCAGAAATTCTCGGATACTCACTAAAAAAAAAATGTTTATTTTGTTCTTTTGGAGGAATCATTGTGTGTCTCTGTATACATTTAGAAAGTACACATACTTGAAAAGTTAATGACAAATAATTGTTCTTGCAGACCCTGAAAACTAAGAGAAAAAGTGTAGGGATTCTTTATGTCTTAATAAATCATTAATCCACTTGCACAAAACCACATAGAAAAATATTAAATACAAATTTAAATTTCTCCCTCCCCTCCTCATATCCTTCTTCCCCCTTCTTCCGATCTCTTAAAATAACCATATTAGATGAACAAATTATTCCTGTGTTGCCAATAGATTCTACAGAATATAAGGGTAGTCATTCTGTTGTTTACATGAAAATATTTTATGTTTTGATTTGCTGAAAGCGATTTGGTTGAGACTTGTGCCCAATAAATAACTAAAAGCAGGCTTATTTTTCTTTATTTTATATAAAACTTTGTTTCTTGACCTTGGAGTTGTGAGACCATCACTTACTCATATTAGTAGATGAAGAATAGTTTTAGTGAGTTGTTGAGTTCAAAATGTTGGAGAAGGAAAAGACTGGTGTAGTTTTATGCTTCTATTGGAAGATGGACTATTTACAAATATTTAAGTGCAAATAAGATTTAGTTCAATGCAGTAGATTCACTTCAGCCAAGAAACAGCTCAATTAAATACATTTGGTTCCTGATCTCCACCCTTTCCATCATGTTTTAAGAGTGTCTGCCTGAAGAATTTTCTTTCTCTTCTGTCATCTTTAAGCATGGAGGTTATAATTTCCAGATGATTTGCTACACAACTGGGATAAAGGGTATCAGTTGAGAGAAAAATCATGTTTTCTTTCTCTAACCATATTCACATTACATCAATTAATAATCAAATAGTACTTAATATTTTGTATTATTTTTAATTTTATTAATATGAAGAACACTATACAAAGACATCACAAAGTCAGCAGATTGCAAGCAAATATTACTTTTTCCCAAAATTATGAAAATCAATAATGAAAAATAATATATATATATCATTTTTTTAAACATCTTTATTGGAGTATAATTGCTTTACAATGGTGTGTTAGTTTCTGCTGTATAACAAAGTGAATCAGCTATACGTATACATATATCCCCATAACTTCTCCCTCTTGCGTCTCCCTCCCACCCTCCCTATCCCACCCCTCTAGGTGGTCACAAAGCACTGAGCTGATCTCCCTGTGCTAGGCAGCTGCTTCCCACTAGCTATCTATTTTACATTTGGTAGTGTATATATATCCATGCCACTCTCTCACTTCGTCCCAGCTTACCCTTCTCCCTCCCCATGTCCTCAAGTCCATTCTCTACATCTGCATCTTTATTCCTGTCCTGCCCCTAGGTTCTTCAGAACCATTTTTTTTTTTTTTTTTTTTAGATTCCATATGTATGTGTTAGCATATGGTACTTATTTTTCTCTTTCTGGCTTACTTCACTCTGTATGACAGTCTCTAGGTCCATCCACCTCACTACAGATAACTCAATTTCGTTTCTTCTTAAGGCTGAGTAATATTCCATTGTATATGTGTGCCACATCATCTTAATCCATTCATCTGTCGATGGACACTTAGGTTGCTTCCATGTACTGGCTGTTGTAAATAGAGCTGCACTGAACACTGTGGTACATGACTCTTTTTGAATTATGGTTTTCTCAGGGAATATGCCCAGTAGTGGGATTGCTAGGTTGTATGGTAGTTTTTAGTTTTTTAAGGAACCTCCATACTGTTCTCCATAGTGGCTGTATCAATTTACATTCCCACCAACAGTGCAATAGGGTTCCCTTTTCTCCACACACTCCCCAGCATTTATTGTTTGTAGATTTTTTGATGATGGCCATACTGACTGGTGTGAGGTGATACCTCACTGTAATTTTGATTTGCATTTCTCTAATGATTAGTGATGTTGAGCATCCTTTAATATGTTTGTTGGCAATCTGTATATCTTCTTTGGGGAAATGTCTGTTTAGGTCTTCTGCCATTTTTGTATTGGGTTGTTTGTTTTTTTGATATTGAGCTGCATGAGCTGCTTGTATATTTTGGAGATTAATCCTTTGTCAGTTGCTTCATTTGCAAATATTTTCTCCCATTCTGAGGGTTGTCTTTTTGTCTTGTTTATGGTTTCCTTTGCTGTGCAAAAGCTTTTAAGTTTCATTAGGTCCCATTTGTTCTTTTTTGTTTTTATTTCCATTTCTCTAGGAGGTGGATCAAAAAGGATCTTGCTGTGATGTATGTCATAGAGTATTCCGCCTATGTTTTCCTCTAAGAGTTTTATAGTGTCTGGCCTTACATTTAGGTCTCTAATCCATTTTGAGTTTATTTTTGTGTATGGTGTTAGGGAGTGTTCTAATTTCATTCTTTTACATGTAGCTGTCCAGTTTTCTCAGCACCACTTATTGAAGAGACTGTCTTTTCTCTTTTCTCCATTGTATATCCTTGGCTCGTTTGTCATAGATGAGTTGACCATAGGTGCGTGGGTTTATCTCTGGGCTTTCTATCCTGTTCCATTGATCTATATTTCTGTTTTTGTGCCAGTACCATACTGTCTTGATTACTGTAGCTTTGTAGTATAGGCTGAAGTCCGGGAGCCTGATTCCTCCAGCTCCGTTTTTCTTTCTCCAGATTGCTTTGGCTGTTCGGGGTCTTTTATGTTTTCATACAAATTGTGAAATTTTTTGTTCTAGTTCTGTGAAAAATGCCATTGGTAGTTTGATAGGGATTGCATTGAATCTGTGGATTGCTTTGGGTAGTATAGTCATTTTCACAATGTTGATTCTTCCAATCCAAGAACATGTGTTTGTATCGTCTTTAATTTCTTTCATCAGTGTCTTATAGTTTTCTGCATACAGGTCTTTTGTCTCCTTAGGTAGGTTTATTCCTAGGTATTTTATTCTTTTTGTTGCAATGGTAAATGGGAGTGTTTCCTTTATTTCTCTTTCAGATTTTTCATCCTTAGTGTATAGAAATGCAAGAGATTTCTGTGCATTAATTTTGTATCCTACTACTTTACCAAATTCATTGATTAGCTTTAGTAGTTTTCTGGTGGCATCTTTAGGATTCTCTATGTACAATATCATGTTATCTGCAGACAGTGACAGCTTTACTTCTACTTTTCCAATTTGGATTCCTTTTATTTCTTTTTCTTCTGTGATTGCTGTGCCTAAAACTTCCAAAACTGTGTTGAATAATAGTGGTGAGAGTGGACAGCCTTGTCTTGTTTCTGATCTTAGAGGAAATGGTTTCAGTTTTTCACCATTGAGAATGATATTGGCTGTGGGTTTGTCATATATGGCCTTTATTATGTTAAGTTACCTCTATGCCTAGTTTCTGAAGGGTTTTTTTTATCATAAACGGTGTTGCATTTTGTCAAAAGCTTTTTCTGCATATATTGGGATGATCATATGATTTTTCTCCTTCAATTTGTTAATATGGCTTATCACATTGATTGATTTGCATATGTTGAAGAATCCTTGCATTCCTGGGATAAACCCCACTTGATCATGGTGTATGATCCTTTTAATGTGCTGTTGGATTCTGTTTGATAGTCTTTTGGTGAGGATTTTTGCGTCTATGTTTATCAGTGATATTGGTCTGTAGTTTTATTTATTTGTGACATCTTTGTCTGGTTTTGGTATCAGGGTGATGGTGGCCTTGTAGAATGAGTTTGGGAGTGTTCCTCCCTCTGCTATATTCTGGAAGAGTTTGAGAAGGATAGGTGTTAGCTCTTCTCTAAATGTTTGAGAGAATTCGCCTGTGAAACCATCTGGTCCTGGGCTTTTGTTTGTTAGAAGATTTTTAATCATAGTCTCAATTTCAGCGCTTGTGATTGGTCTGTTTATATTTTCTATTTCTTCCTGGTTCATTCTCGGAAGGTTGTGCTTTTCTAAGAATTTATCCATTTCTTCCAGGTTGTCCATTTTATTGGCATATAGTTGCTTGTAGTAATCTCTCATGATCCTTTGAATTTTTGCAGTGTCAGTTGTTACTTCTCCTTTTGTATTTTGAATTCTATTGATTTGAGTCTTCTCCCTTTTTTTCTTTATGAGTCTGGCTAATGGTTTATCAATTTTGTTTTTCTTCTCAAAGAACCAGCCTTTAGTTTTATTGCTGTTTGCTGTCGTTTCCTCCATTTCTATTTCATATCTGGTCTTTATGATTTCTTTCCTTCTACTAACTTTGGGGTTTTTTTGTTCTTCTTTCTCTAATTGCTTTAGGTATAGGGTTAGGTTGTTTATGTGAGATGTTTCTTGAGGTAGGATTGTATTGCTATAAACTTCCCTCTTAAAACTGCTTTTGCTGCATTCCATAGGTTTTGGGTCGTCGTGTTTTCATTGTCATTTTTTTCTAGGTATTTTTTGATTTCCTCTTTGATTTCTCCAGTGATCTCTTGGTTATTAAGCAGTGTATTGTTTAGCCTCCATGTGTTTGTATTTTTTTCCGATTTTTTCCTGTAATTGATATCTAGTCTCATAGCATTGTTGTTGGAAAAGGTACTTGATACAATTTCAATTTTCTTAAAGTTACCAAGGCTTGCTTTGTGACCCAAGATATGATCTGCCTTGGAGAATGTTTCATGAGCACTTGAGAAGAAAGTGTATTCTGTTGTTTTTGGATGGAATATCCTATAAATATCAATTAAGTCCATCTTGTTTAATGTATCTTTTAAGGCTTGTGTTTCCTTATTTATTTTCATTTTGGATGATCTGTCCATTGGTGAAAGTGGGGTGTTATAGTCCCCTACTATGTTTGTGTTACTGTCAATTTCCCCTTTTACGGCTGTTAGCATTTGCCTTATGTATTCAGGTGCTCCTATGTTGGGTGCATAAATATTCACAATTGTTATATCTTCTTGGATCGATACCTTGATCATTATGTAGTGTCCTTCTTTGTCTCTTGTAATTATATATCATTTTGTGAAAGTATGGAAATCAATGATGCACTAATGTACGTATCATATAACTTCCTCATATTTCTTTTATTTAATTGTAAAATGCCCCAAGTTAAATTGTTAGAATGTAGGTCTGTGTCTTAAATGGTCAAACTTTAAGTTCCGGTAAATACTTTGGATTTATAAATTCTTTGTTGTGCTGATCTCAATGTTTAAAATAGAAATGAAATTAAATAAGGAGACTCTATCAGTCACCATTAATTTCATCTATCTGGCTAGGTTGAAGTTGGAAAAGAAAAAATTCCGTATACGAAAAACATTCTTATGATTGTCAAAACATTCACATATGTTCATATTTACTGAAGCAGAAATAATAGTCTGAGGCCTTTATTTGAATTAGAATGAGTTTCATGTGCATTTTAGACAACTGATTGTAATAGAACCATTTCATGTTTTTCCTTACTTGCAAAATTCAAGCAGAGACTTTTAAGATGGTTCATGTTGACAGAGCCTCTCCTCATCCGCCTTATTATAGGTGAATTACAACAGTAGAGCAGGCCTTCTTTGTTATTTTCACATGCATTTTGGTCCTAAACAGGATTTTATAAGCTACAAAGCATAAAAATATCTAGTACTCCATAGAATTAATTTAGAAAACCTAAGCATATTGCACAGAACATAAAGTTGACCTTTACCGTCTATGGCTTTTGGAATGGAGTGGGATGTGGAACACATCATAGATTTAATGTGGCACATCGCTGTCTGCAGAAACTTGGGTGGGACTGTGACTGCTTGCCCATGGCACCCGATGATTGAATCTGCTGTCACCAGCATCCTGATAATAATGAACACCCAGCTTAATGACCGTGATTATGATTATCATAATTGATGTGCAAGAGCAGTGTGTGGGGATCATTACAGCTGAACTGTACAGCAGAGAAACATGCCTCAGTTATGGATAATTTTACTTTTATGCATTGATTGGGATAAAATATGCCTTTCACTTTAAATAGACCAGCTTCATATAATTTTAAGAATCTTTCTGTACATGGTGATGGATGATTATGTGCCGGCTAAAAAGAGCCCCCAACAGTTGTTTGTTTTATGTTGTTTCGTTTCATTAGTAAATGTAAACAATTAAATAATTAGGTGTAATTGAGGGAAAATATTTTGCTGATGAGGATGGCCTTCAATAATCAAATATTCAGTTTAAGTGCTTTTTCTGTCTCTCTCACAATATATCTGGGACTGAAGTTCTTCAGTTTTCCCGTCTGATTACCCTTGTATCGGTCTTCTGGAGGTCAGTAGCCTTCAGGAAAAGTATATGTTTATATAATGTTTTATTATAAAGTATTTTGCATTTGTATGTGTATACATTTATGCATATACTCTAGTTTATTATGCATTTAAGAAAATAGGACAGAGCCAAATATTGTGTTATACTATTTATTAAAAAATAATGTTTAACCTATAGAATAGTTTGGATGTGTAATGTTAAGATGTATAAATTTACATTACCTGAGGCTTTTAATCAATGTTTTGTTTCAGATAGGTTTGTTACATTGTGTGGTAATTTTCAATTATAGTTCTAAAAACGGGTTCACAAGAGTTTCTGATTTGGATTTTAATTTGTGAATAAAAATAATATGTGCAGTGATGTATCGAAGATTTTCAGTAGATCAGAACTGACCATATTAGTGTATAATTATTAACCTAAGGGCTCAATTCGCATTTGAGTCTAAAGCATTACATTTGAGTGAGGAGCAAACATAATGGAACACAGTTTTATAAGAAGCATGGTAACCTATTTTTTAAAAAACCTTTATTTTCTAACTGCAACAAAGTCTGAGATTGAGAGATCTCTCCATCAGATTATTAATCACTGTACAGCTCTAGAGAGACTGTGGCAACTGTTTCCTTCTGAGGTCTGTAAAATTTACATTACCCCAGGTAAGATGTTTGCCCTAGATGTGCAGCTGTACACTGTGGTGTAGGACAGAATCTTTGTTTGACAGCTAGAGGTTTTATAGCTTGCTTCTATAATTTTCTTTCTGAAAGTTTTTAGTCCCAGTGTGATTCCTGAACTTAATTTTTTCCTTTTCTCCACTCAACTCAGATCCAAGGATGAGATGGTTGTGTATGCTCAGTCTCCCTAATAGGGTCTTTTTCTTTTTCTAGTTCACCTACTGAAAATGTTACTTTTCAGGAGTGCTGGTTTTATACCATGTTCTCTGGTCTAACCTCCCATTGTACCCCAGGGCCAGATGTCTCTTTCTTGACCATGTGCCATGTTACACCCAAACGTTAGGACTCTATGGATGTGTATATACCATGGGACATGTGCTGACTACAGACCTTGCTGGGTTGCGCTTTCTTGTCAATTCTTTCTTCCAAAGAATCCTCTTAATCTTTCCCCAGGTCATTTATGCATTAAAAAGATCTTAACATCTTTTATCTAGAATTTTTAGGTGATAGGCTTCTTGAAACCTCTAGTTTGCTGAAATTAAAGTACTGACACTTTATCTCAAATATTGGAAATATTTTTGCGAGTTAACAAATTGTTAATTTTGTGGGATTATTTTAAAGGGGAATGGTTCTATTATTATTCACTTCATTTAGTTACCTTTTTATATGCTTTGGGATTTTTGCATAGTCTTTATTGTTTTATATTAACTCTGTGCTTTCATGCACCAAACTTTTGTATATATATATATATATATGTTTTCTGTTAAATATATATTGTTTTGCTTTTAAGGCTTTTCTTAAAAACTGAAGTATAATTTCTGTACAGTATTATATAAGTTAAAGTTATACAACATAGTGATTCACAATTTTTAAAGGTTATATTCCATTTATAGTTATTATAGAATATTGGCTATATTCTCTCTGTTGTACAATATAGCCTTATAGCTTACTTTATACATAATGGTTTGTACATTTAAAAAATTTATCTTGATTATGTGTCAAGATGATACAGAACACCAGAATATTATTTATAAAAATAATAATAAAATGAACTCTCTCCCTGGTTGCCAGAGATAGTGATTCCTCTGATGGATCTAGACAATGTAAATTGAAAACTTTCTGGAAAGGATTTATCATTCTAGAAGCCATTAGGAACATTTGTAATTCATGGGAAGCGGTTAAAATATCAGCATTATCAGGAAGAAATTGATTCCAACCATCGTGGATGCCTTCAAGACTTCAGTGGAGGAAGTCACTTCAGAAAGCAAGAGAACTAGAATTAGAAGTGGAGCCTGAAGATGTAACTGAATTGCTGCCATCTCATGATAAAACTTGAATGAATAAGGAGTTACTTCTAATGGATGAGCAAAGAAAGTGGTTTCTTGAGATGGGAACTGCTCCTGGTGAAGATGTTATATAGATTGTTGAAATGACAAAGGATGTAGAACACGACATAAACTTAGTTGGTAAAGCAGTGGCAGGGTTTGAAGGGATTGACTCCAATTTTGAAAGAAGTTCTGCTACTGTGGGTAAAATGCTGTCAAGCAGCATTGCATGCTACAAAGAAGTCATTCCTATTTACATTCTGTTTTTAGACAGAATGCTATTGCACACTTAATAGACTACAGTATAGTGTAAACATAGCTTTCAGATGCACTGGAAGAGCAAAAAAATATGTGTGACTCAATTACAATATTCACTTTATTGTGGTGGTCTGGAACCCAACCTGTGATAGCTCCGAGTTACTCTTGTATTTAGAAAGTAATAGTAAAATCACATTAATAAATTGACTGAGTCCTAGATGATTAAAAGATTAATTTGCTTTTTATTAATTTAAATTTTTGTCCCATACTGTATAGTTCATGTTTTAATATTATAAAAATTGAATAATGAAATTTAAATATATTGAACATCTAACTTGTGTTACTTCCAAGGCAAAAGAAGTAAAAAGCTTGCCCTCAAGTTGGATTTTAATTTATAGATCACATTTTATATCCTTTTGTATCTTCCAGTTGATTTTGTATCAGTATAAAAATAGTGTTTTGAAAAAATTTTTGGTAAACTTCCAAGTTGGTGCTTAAAATATTTTTAAAGTCTTACGAAAAGGCAAAGGGAACCTACAGCAACACGTACCATAAAAAAAAGGGACAAGTCAAATACTTCTCTTAATTGTGTGTTTCCTTATCACTTTATATCACTTTATATAATGTGCTCTAAGGAGTGCTCAGCACTCTACTCATGGGTTTCACAGACTAGATTTCCTGCTTGAGAGTTCACTTGAAGAAATTGTTCCATTGCAAAAATTATTGTTGTGGATTTGATTTAGTTTAACATACTTAACTGCATATTTTCCAAATTATGCCTAAGTGCAATATATTTTCTCCTAAAGGCTCTCTTCGTGGAGTTATTTAAACATTCACATTCATTCTAAAAAGATGCTGAAAGCCATACTACCAGACTGATTTTGAGAAGGCTACAGTTTGTGATTTCTGTTACATATATAAGTGCCAGATTAATAATTGCATTATTAACTCTGGATTAATTTACAAGTTAATTTTTAGGTGGCTATTATAAGGTTATGAACTATTAGGGGAAAATTTAAATCTGCTAACATGTTAAAAGTTTAACAACTGTGAAATATCAGATGACTGAAAAGTGATAACTTGATGATCTGGGCAGCAACTGAATTTAAGGATATCAATTAAAGACTCTAAAGGTACAAAAGTAGTAAAAATATTTCGCACAGAGGTTGTAAGTATACAAATATTGACCTTAACTTTCTTACTAAATCGATTCCAGAGCTATTTGCAAGGAGTTTGCTCACAACAATTGGAATGTTTTTAAAAACCTAATTTTCCTCCTCTGTAATTCCTCAGTTGGAAAATGTGGTCCCTTGATGATGATCTAGGGCTTTGAAGAATAAATGGATTTTAAAGAGAAAATTAGATGGTACTTATTATTCTGTCTAACTAGCAATACATTGTCATTTGTCTGTTGTATTATAAATGTCTTGCTTTCCCTCCCTTCTTCATTTAATCATGTAACTTGCCTGTAAGCAGCATTAGAGAAAAAATAATATTGCTGTATTACTCTTTCAGTTTTCTTTGCTTATCCAAACAGAGCTCACACTCATTATGCCCAATGCAGAGCTCTCCATCTTCTCCCTGACACCTGGTCTCTTTTAAATTCCTTCCATCCAGGCAGTCACTCACTTATGTCAAATACTGAGGAGACATACTAGTTTTCTCCCTCTCTTCCTTAGGAGAGCTTTTCCTAACTGCATCCCCTCTCCCAAGTGAAATTATGGCAAGTTTAGGATTTTAAAAATTAAACCATGATATGGGACTTCCCCGGAGGTCCAGTGGTTAAGACTGCATGCTTCCACTGCAGGGGACATGGGTTTGATCCCTGGTCGGGGAACTAAGATTCCACATGCCGCATGGCGTGGCCAAAAAAAAAACAAAAAAAACAAACTAAGATATAAAACTTACATCCTAGTCCAAAATTAAGTTTTCTTATGGTAAATAAAATACAATTCCTGTGTATGTATTCAGTGTTTTATTATTTTTATTATGTATTCAGTGTTTTATTATTTTTATTATATATTCTTTCTGAATATATTTTTGTTATGAATCTAATTATTTGTCATGAGCAGACTGGGCTGCAGACATGTCTGTCCAAGTTTCCTTGTAGCTCACCAACCTAATGCCATATATCAGGATGGTATTTATTATGGAAATAATGAAGAGCACATAGCATTAACCGTATACCTTTTTCCTTCACTTTATGTCATGTGTGTACTATTTTAAGAAAATGACTTACATTTTGTCGACATTTTCCATAGAAACTCATTTATATTGCTAAAGCCTATAAACCATTAAAAATTTTTTAATATCTTTTCAGAATTATAATTTTTAAAAGAAATAAAAGAAACTAAATTCAAACTATGCTTGTTTGAATCGGAAGCTTTGCTTTGATTTTCAAGACACTACGTATTGTTTTTCTAAATGAACTCAGGAGCATCTGTCATTTATGTTTTGATATTTAATACACATAATGTCCAAAGGGTAGAAGCAATCTAATCTGCAAGTATGAATATACTTTCTAGTTCTAATAGCGTAATTAAGGGTGTACAAAATACTATACATAAAATTTTAGCATACTTAGTTTTGAAAGTAAGTTTCCATATTCACGGCTAGTGTTACTTAAATTTCAAAGTACAGTAAAAATTCTAAAAATATCCCAGAAAAAAGTTGATAAACTATATTAGATATATTGGTAGCTAACACATGTACTTTTTCCTTTTACCCCAAAACACTACTGATAAAAGTTCCCTTGCTTCCACTTTCTAACTCTCATATTACTGATCTATAATATATATAAATGCCAACAATAATAAAGGATCTGAAGTTGCATGAATTTATCAGATTGGGAGATTTCCAGATATCAAATGTTAAGTATTTGATGTTCTATGAAGAAAAATCACCTCTGAATGTAGCTACTGTATTCATGTAAAGTTATATCTTAGTAGCATTAAAATAATCAGTGGTAGATTGAAGGACTGATTTTTGATGACATGCTAACATAAAAATAAAGTGCACTTTCCAGAAAGCTTCTTTCTACTATAGTGTACAGAGTAGCTTAAAATACTGCCCCAGTAAAGTCTATTATCCCAAAGCAAAGAAAGATGCTCCTTTTCAGAAATTTCCTGTCTTTCCTATATATATATGGGAGATATATATAGGGGATGACAGTATACTTGTTTTTATTTATTTATTTATTTTTAAAGTTATGGTCAAAAAGTTAGTTACCTTAAGAACACATTAACTAAAGTGTGTCTGTGGCATGTACTCAAGGTTTGTCTTTGCCCCCTTGATCTCACTAGTCCTTTTCTGCACAGCTATGAACACACAGCCACATTCAGGAAAGACATCATTAGATGGGGTGGAAAGGGGGAGTAACTGAAGAACCATCTCTCTCACATTGAATCTTACACGTAGAAGTGATGTTCTAGCTATGAAGGTTTTCTCTACAGTTAACAAGAGTGATGCAAGGCAGAGAATCCATTACAAGTGCATGTTAGATGATTGTTGGCTTGGCCATTTGTGCTCAAGACCTGTCCACCTGTACTCATCAGATGACTAATCAAGTCACTCTTTTATCCACTTAACCATGTGGTTTTATTTTCCTTTGTTGGAAATTATTTTGCCTATCTCATTTCTTGTACTTCTATTATGTGAGAAGTTTGATTTAAAACATAGAGTGACATTTTATGGTTTTTGGTCTTACATTTAAATCTTTAATACATTTTGTGTTTATTTTTGCATATGGTGTGAAATACAAGTTTCATTCTTTTGCAGGTAGCTGTCCAATTTTGCCAACACCATTTATTGAGGAGGCTGTCTTTTCCCCATTGCATATTCTTTCCTCCTTTGTCATAGATTAATTAGCCATACAGGCATGGGTTTATTTCTGAGCTCATTATCCTGTTCCATTTATCTGTGTGTCTGCTTTTGTGCCAATAACATACTGTTTTGATTACTGTAGCTTTTAGTATAGCTTGAAATCAGGGAGTGTGATACCTCCAGCTTTGTTCTTAAGATGGCTTTGGCTATTCAGGGTCTTTTGTGTTTCCATACAAATTTAGAATTATTTATTTTAGTTTTGTAAAAACTGCCTTTGGTATTTTGATAGAGATTGCATTGAATCTGTAGATTGCCTTGGGTAGTATGGCCATTTTAACAATATTAATTCTTCCAATCTATGAGCACAGTATATTTTTCCACTTGTTTGTGTCGTCTCCAATTTCTTTCATCAATGCCTATAGTTTTCAGAGTACAAGTCTTTTACCATTTTGGTTAGATTTATTCTCAATATTTTATTCTTCTTGATGCAAATGTAAATGTGATTGTTTTAATTTCTCTTTCTGATAGTTTGTTATTAGTGTATAGAATTGCAACAGATTTCTGTTTATTAATTTTGTGTCCTGCAACCTTACTGAATTCATTTATTAATTGTAATAGTATTTTGGTAGAATTTTCAGAATTTTCTATATACAGTATTATGTCATCTGCAAACAGTGAAAGTTTTACTTCTTCCTTTCCAATTTGGGTTTCCTTTATTTCTTTTCCTTCTCTGGTTGCTGTGGCTAGATACTATGTTGAATAAAAGTGCTTCTGTCAATATAATCATATTATTTTTATTCTTCTCTTTGTTGATGTGGTACATCACACTGATTGATTTGTGGATATTGAATCATCCTTACATCCCTGGGATAAATCCTACTTGAGCATGGCATATGGTCCTTTTAATGTATGCTTTTTGTACGGTCTTAGCAATATTTTTTGGATCTGTTTCCTCAGACAAAGGAAACAAATGAAAAGATAAACAAATGGGGCTACATAAAACTAAAAAAGCTTTTGCACAGTGAAGAAAACTATCAACCAAATAAAAAGGAAGCCTACTGAATGAGAGAAGATATTTGCAAATGATATATCCAACACGGGGTTGATATCCAAAACATACAAAGAACTCATACAACTCAACATCAGAAAAACAAATAATCTGATTTTTAAATGAGCAGAGGACCTGAATAGACATTTTTTCAAAGAGGGTGTACAGATGGCCAACAGGCACATGAAAGGATGCTCGCCAGTCATCAGGGAAATACAAATTAATATCGCAATGAGAGACCACCTCACACCTGGCAGAATGGCTGTCATCAAAAAGATAACAAATAACAAGTGTTGGCAAGGATGTGGAGAAAAGAGGACCCTCATCCTTTGTTGGTGGGACTGTAGATTGTGCAGTCACTGTGGACAAATTTTTTAATGTAAAAAATTAAAAATAGAACTACCATATGATCCAGGATGAAATAGGTGATGGGGATTAAGAGATAAAAACTTCCAGTCATAAAATAAATGAGCCACAAGGATGTAATGTACAGCATAAGGAATATAGTCAATAATATTGTAATAACTTTGTATTATGGGGACAGATGGTTAGTAGACTTATCATGGTGATTATTTAATAGTGTGTGCAAATGTCAAATCACTATGCACTACACCTGAAATTAACATAATACTGCACATCAACTGTATTTCAGTAAAAATTAAATAAAGAAAATATAGAGTGTCAAAGTAAGTTTTCAGTTTAATTCTGGAGACTGCTGCTTTCTTCAGAAATAATGTAAAGACTTCAAATTAGTAATTTGATACCTTTTTTGGCCTCTGACTCTAGAGAATCTAATTGAAGCTATGGACTTTCTCTCCAGAAAAAAGTACAAATATACAATGCACACAACACTTGCATGCCATCATTTTGTTTTATTGAAAACTAATTTCCTTCACAAAACAAGTAGAACAAAAGTTTTGTTTACAATTGTTGTTCTCAAATGTCTATTTTATAAAAATGTGGAAATGAATACAAATTTTGCAAGTTAAGAACTGTAATTGTATAAAAGTAAATTTCAATGAAAACACTACTGTGTTTTCACTTGAGTTAAAAGTTGAAATGTTAGAGAAGACTTTTAATATGGCAATGCATTTATCTTTGACATTAATTTATTTCAATTCTTTGTTCTAATGGCAACAAATGTTAAAAATAAGTTACTTAGGTACGTAGTGTCAAATGGTATCCAAACACTAATAACTTGCTTTCTCAGAGAACAAAGGTTGGAGTAAAGGAATATAAAAGTTTTCTGAGAATCTCTAAAATAGATTGAACTCACATCATTTCGCTTCCTTTGTCCTTAAACCATTGAGGGTTATGTGTTTTGAAGTCTTCTTTATTGATATACTCTGTGACAGCTGAAAGTTATGAATCCATGTATTATTTTAGGGACATTGAAGCAGAAGTGAACTTCAACAGAGATTTGTATTGTTCCTGGGTGTTCAGAGACTTCTCCCTATACAGAAATAAACAAATTGTCATTTTCCACTTCAGCCTACAAAAGTACTTCATTCAGAATTAGAGAGTTGGTGTAATTATCTTCCTCTAATCTTATTTTCCAGAGTAAGAGCTTGTTCAATAGAAGTCATGACTTTTCAGCACCATGCATACTATGACAGTGGTGCATTGAATAATAATAAAATTATCTAGGTAATCCAGTCTGAATGAACTCCTTATCTTATTGCTCTAACCATGGCTTCCTATTTCTCTCAGATACTTTGAAACTTCTGCTTAAAGTTGACTCCTTATCTTCCAGACACTGTATTTCATATCCTGCTCACATTTTCTCATGAAAATTCTGAGGTTGACTACTGAAAAGGAGTATGAATGCCTCCATTAAGGATTTGGGGCAGCATCTTTGGCAGTAACTCATGCTAATTTAGAAAGTGATCAAGGTGGCACGTGAAACTTTTTTTATCAAACAGTAAAACCAGACGTGTTTCCAAAGATTGCAGATACTATACCTAGTCATGAAGTTTCCAGATTTTTCTTCCAAATGAAGTTATGCTCAACAAAAGAAATGTTAATCATTTTGAAGACAGGAAAACAGTCGACATGCTTTCCAAAAGGGGCTCACAAAATAGAAATTTTTCTGTCATGATGTCAGTGGGAACATACCAGACCAAATTCATCAGTTGGTTGCTCTCAGATACATCCTGGGTCATGCTAAAGGAAATGTTGCCTCTGTTGTTTACTCTATGACATGTTAGAAAATATCAACTATTTGGGAGAGAATGCAGTATTTCTTTTATTTTATCCTTATGTTCTAAGTCACAAATCAACAACATTTATTTTCTTGCCACATGGTTTCTCCCCTGTGGTATGTGGCTTCATGTTTGCATTATGAGATGATTCTAGGTGAAGGTCTTTGGATAGAGCAAATCATAGTTTGGTTGATTTCCAACCTTCTCAAATCAAACCACTTTTTGTGACAAAGAGCCCCATTCTCTGAAGTACTTTTGCAAATGGCAGAGGTGTTCCAGCTGTATTTACTTCATGTTTTTAATGATGACATCTTCACTACTCTAGAGGTTGTTTATTTGCTGTGCTATTTTATAATCTAAAACCTCAAGATTCTCTCTCTTTATGTTACCATATTAAGATGAATGATTCAACACAATTTTGAATATTATGTAGAACTACAAGAGTTATTTGGGGTATATCCTCCAGTGTTTAAAAATTAAATCAAGGATAAATAGTAGAGATGTAGAATTAGGGAATTAAAACCTTCCCCACACTGCAATTCCCAAACAGAAATAATCTCTGTAATAGCTTTTGAATAGCAAATGGCTTGGCAGACTCTATTGAGATTAGTTTCCTTATGGCTTTTGTGACTGTTTAGAGCTACTAAATTTAGATATTTTGTTTCTGAGCATGTTTTCTGAGATTTTAAAAGGAAGCAATTTGATGAGAAGATCAAAAACAACAATATGGCTAAATTAACCACAGATTTACTGTATAAATAATTGTGTTCAATATGCCTAGCTGATTATGTATGTATTGTAGGCATGAGTAACAATAAAATTCTTTGCTAGCCATACTTCACAGATACTCAACAATCAGAATGGACAATAATCCTGGGACTCCCTGCTGGGATACACAGTAACTATTTAACTGCTGGATTGTGAAGGATGTTTGAGGTAGTACTTGGGTTAGTAGCCATTTACTAACATATGAAAATAATGAAAGCATTTCTAAAATATGTTAATAACCAATATGCCCATACTGATGCATGCTGGCTGAATTTCAGCTCTTATTACAGTGTGAATCCTGTTCGAATCATACATTACTGCCCTAGGAATGGGCATTATCTTTCTGGCCTGGTGTGTGGCTATTCTGAGTCTCCATGGTGTGCATGGCCTGTTGATTTCTTAAGTCTTGCGTTATCTTCACTGATTGTTACGAATCTTATAATCTATATGTATTTCAGTAGTGTTCATTTATTAAGTTAGAAGGACTTTTACTCTTGACTGTAAAGAGTTGATTCAGCTGCTATTGCATCTGTTCGTATAGATGTACTCGTTGTGTATGTAACTCCACAGGACTCCAGAACTGCTCTGTTCACTAAAGAGCAGAAAAACTACTCCCTGAGAAAGCAAGCTCCACATTCTCTAGATTTGTGTTGTTCCATTTGATAGCCACGCAGCTGCTGAGCACTTGAAATATAGCTTCTCTAATTTGAGATGTGCTGTAAGTGTAAAAGACCCTGGATTTCAAAGATATAGTACTAAAGAAAGGTAACATTCATATTTTTATATTAATGACATAGTTACACCAATAATACTTTAGACGTATTAGCTTAAATATTTTCTTGCCATACAATTAATTTCACCTGTTTCTTATTACTATTTGTAATATGGCTAGTGGAAAATTAAAATTATATGTGTGGCCCACATTGTAATTCTGTTGGACTGTACTGCTCTAAATGATACAGCTAACCAAATGTTTGGGGTAACAAGGACTTGATTTTAGTGGAACCTGTGGAGAATTTTGTTCTGGAAACTCAAGGAAGCATTTTTATCTGATGTCATTGTGCTTTTCCACTTTAAAACTTTTTCACTACGGTGTAGTGGATTTGAAAATACCACCGGTTTCTTTGGCTATGGTTGCTTCCTCCACATTTCACTAAATCACCCTTCCCAGTTCACTCATTATAGGTCAGTTAAAGAAGTGAGTTTTTTAGAAAAGGTAAATGAAGTGGAAATTTTGGGCTTACAAATAATTATCTTAATGCAAATAATTAAATAATAATAAAGCCAAGACATTAAAAACTAAGGCTTTGGTGAAATTTTTAATGGCACTGTCTGTAGGTATGTACTCTTGACTTTGGATCAGCTTTGCCTATGGCCAGAAAACCAAAAGAAATCACTTTTGTTCTATGGAAATGAAGTAGGAGTCCCTTTCCTACTACCCTCTTAATTAGATTTCATGAATTTATATTGTGGGAAATCAGAGTGTATTTCCTTAATCCAGGGATAAGATTATAGAGCTATATTTATAAATATAGGTAAAATTAACGTGGCTTTATGGGTTGCTTAAAACATGTGTAGTCTTAGAAGATTTATAAACATATTTAAAAGATGTCACTGTACAACTGTACAAATACATGAAGCCACTCTTGAGCTGATCTGTGGTTAGAGAAGGAAGCCATGACTTGAGACAAAGTACCTTAACCAAAATTCTCAATATTTTAGAGGCTGTTTTCAAATTCTGATATAAATAAATGGGTGTGTCTTGGACCCAGAAAACAGGAAGAAGAAAAAAAATCAATCAAAAGTACCCTGTATATTAAAACCGACTTCGTGCTCTAATATGAAGCTACTTGATTGAGTGGTGCGGTGTCAACCGTATCTTTCTTCTAATGCTAAAAGTAATGCACATAGACAGAGTGACAATCACAGCACAGCCTCCCATCAGCAATAATTAATCTTTTAGTTAACAGAGACTAGAAAAGCCTCTCATCAGCCTCTTCTGAAGTCTGAGGGACCCTGTATTTTGATGTTTCATTCTGAGGAAAATTGTCCCCACCAGTTCTAACAAATTGAAACACCAGGCTAATTATGGCAGCTAATGAAGTGTGTGGAATGGTCACAGCTTGTCGTGAAACTGTTCCTTCAGCTTGGATTAGGGTTTCATCAATCACTTTTTTAAACTGATCCAGAATTGCTTCTGCCCAGTGCTTGGCATTTTTAATGCTGTTTCGGTAATTGGTTTTTTCCCTAAAGCTTAGACTGTTTTTTGAAATATTATAGTCTCAGGACAGGACTTGCAAACTCTAGTTTATAAAAAAAAATTTATTATTAGTGATATCAGCTGATCAAGTGGTAGGAAGCTAATAAAAGGACCACCAAAATAAAATTTGATGTACTGTTTCAATCCTGCTGAAGGTAGCAATAAATCATATCTATGTATATCATTATCCCAAATGTATGTATAATATAACACAGGAAAATCATAGTTGGTGGTTAGGTAACTAAAATTCCACCAAGAGTTTCTATGAAATTAATATGTAAATGTTAGTTTATTGTTGGGGAGGGTCGCTCTCCATTTATCATCCAACATTGTTTTATAAGGTGACTACATTTTGCACTGAGCCAAGCATTTTGAAGCATTAAACCAAAGATCTCTATATTCCCAGTTAAATCACTGTGTGTAAATCTGAATTTCAACTCAGAAAACCTCGTTTAAAGGTTTTTACCCTATCTACAAAAGGGAATCAGTTATTTTGCAGGCATGACTGCAATTTGTAAATAATTAAATCTCATTTTTAATGCTGAGAGTTCATCAAAGCATCTATTGAGCACCCACGATGTGCAGAGTATTGCCCCGATTTATAAGCCAATTCAATAAAACAGAGATATTAAGTTCTACTCTCATAGGTTATGTCCTTTGAAATGATACGAGGAAAAATATATATATAAAATATATATATAAATATATATAAAAAATAATATATTCATATAAGGCTATGTGTTTCAAAACATGGATTTTGTGGCATCTCACAAGTTTTCATCATAAATTTCAAAATGTTTTCTATTTTGACTCATGTTTTATTTATTAATATATACTTGAATTATCTAACATTTGGAGATTTCCTAGTTGTATTTTTTTTAACTAGTTTAATTTTTCTGTGGTCAAAAAACATCTGTGAATTTAATCTTCTGAAATTTGTTGAGAGTTCCTATATGGCCCAAGATCTTGTCAGTTTCGGTAAATGTTCCAAGTACATTAAAAGAGATATATTTTCTGCAATTGTTGGGTACAATGTTACATATTTACCAGTCTCCTGAAGTTTCTAAATATTGTTCAAGTCTTCTATGTCCTTACTTAATGTTTTTTGTTTGAGATCATATTGATACTACTGATATCAGTATTACTGATTCTTCTCCCTGAGATATTAAAATGAGTCATTTCTTTGATTCATGGGATATACAACAAAGGTTTTATTTAAAAGAGGGCAAGGCAGTACATTTTCTGGGACCTTGAATATCTATGGCAGAGAGTTTATTGTCTCTGAATATCAGTTTTCTCTTCTTCTGTACTAGGGTCAACAAACGTTCTTTAAGAGCCAGATGATAAATATTTTAGACTTTGAAGGCACAAAAACAACCATAGACAATACATAAAAGGATGGGCATAACTGTGTTCCAATAAAACTTTATTTAAAAATTAGGAAGTAGGCTGGCTTTAGCCTGTGGGCTGTAGTTTGCTGACCTTTGTTCTATACTAGTAGAACCTCTGATTTATAGCTGGGTACATGACTGCCTGAAATTAAAACTGCATTTATCAGCCACCTTTTAAAGCTAATTATAGTCCTGTCACTAGATGCTAGAAAATGGAAAGTAAGCAAAAGTGTGAGCTCCGCCTCTAGGAATTATTTTTCAGGACTTTCCCTACATAAATAAGTCTGACGGTGTGGAAGATAGCTAAAAGAACTCTCATCAGAAGAACTATGCAACCTAGTAAATTAGTCTGATAAAGTTCCACAGATGCTGGTAAAAGGCACAAGCTTCCTAGGTGAGAGACTATTCCTTACAGCAGACGCAGGAAAAGGAGTTTCAACATAGTTGTGCTAGTCCCCTGAGCCTCGGGTCCCAAGATGATACAGAGAGCCCCACGGTGCCTGCACGTCCTAGCGTGTCATAGGAGGAAAACCCTGGATGTGTGAAATCCACCACCTTCATGGGAAGCAGTTAGCAAGCCTGCTGTGTCCGGAGGGAGTACGTGCTTTACCAGACTATGCGGTGCATACTGTGAGGTGTTACATCACTTCTCAGGGTTGGCAGTTGTATATTCTCAATACTGAGAAGTGACCCTCACACTGGGTAAAAGAATTATCAAGACTTTGTGATTTTGACACATTCAGCAAGATTTGTACAACTCAAGAGCCCCATGGCAGACTGCCTCCCATCGTGTTTTTAAAGAAAAGTGTCATTCTTCTCATTTTTTCCTTCTGGATGTCTGGTATGGAGGTTTTGACAGCTAGAGATTGATTGACATCTTCAGTCATATTTTAATCCTTGGATCAATGTGGACCAAGAAAGATAGAGCAATAACATTAAGGAATCCTGGGTCCCTTTCACTGTGGAGTATCACACCAACCCTGGACTTTTGTGTAAATGAGAAAGAAAATTCTCTCTCTTGTTTAAGTCATTGTTAATTGGGGCTTTCTAACAGTTGCAGCTGAATCTAACCCCAATTAATACAATATCTAAGAATGCCTTTCTATTGCTTTCATATATAAAGTGAAAATTAGGGTGTATATATAAGTACTGGGTTCACAACCTTTTTCTCTTAACTCTATAGATGTTAGTTTGTGATCTTCTATCAATTACTGTTACAAAAGAAGTATCTGAGATAAGACTGATTGTGTGTGTGTGTGTGCGCGCGCAAGCGCGCTGCATGAGGGAGTGCTTTTTTTGAATTATTTTCTTTATTCTAAAATATAACCTTTATCACCCCTTCAACTTTGAATAGCCAATTGTTATCTCTAAAGTGAATTTTATTTCTGCTATTGTAATCTTAGTTTATTTTCTCTAGTCACCAACGTCTCTGACCTTGTTGTTTTTATGGGTATCTAGTCCTCTTATTTTAGCCTCTTTTATCCTTTCGGGCTTTGGCTCTGTTTTATAGAATCTGTATTTTTAGGAGTTGGTTGAAGTTGGCAAATATTTTCCAACACTTAAATTTTCTTCAGGTTCCTGTAATTGATGTCTTTCAGATGCCTGGTCTTCATACAAGTCTTTAACATGTGAGTTTGTTTTTCTTCCATAGGCCTGTGTAATTTTTTCCCTCCTATCCTTCTCCTAGATGAAGAACACTAGAGACATTCATTGTTTACCGACTTAAAGAACCGGTGGATTTGGTTCTTCTATCTCTTTGAATCAAGGACTCTTTCCAGGCTTCAGTTAGAAGGCATCCCAATTCACTTGCCCCAATTTCCTAGATTTCCAACATTAATAATTGATGTAAGAGATGAAAATTTATAGTTATAAGCTGGTACTGCCTCTTACACTCTTCTTTGCATGTGTTGACCTGAAACAAATAGCCTGCCAGATATTTTCCAACAAAGATGGGTTTACTTGAGATCAGCAGAGAATTGCAGATTGGGGTCTACAGCCATGATGGGCCACGTGCAAGTCCACCCATGGCACAGGAAGGAGAACGCTTTTATAGAAGGGAAAGGAAGTTGGGAGGGCTGTAGTAAACAAAGAGTCCATGACTTTCATTAGCTGAGTCCTTGCCAGAAAAGAGGAGGAATCTTTCTTCTTCCTGTTGGGCTCAGCTGTGGTTGCAGGACATGAGAGCTCCCCTTTCTTGTCTTCAGATTTTTTTAACTTAGGTTTCTGTTTATTAATTATTTACACATAGCACAGAGGCCCTGCATGCAATGAGTCTTTGCAGAACCCGTATAAAGCCTAGCCTACAGCTTGGTTTCTGTAGCTCAACAATTTTGTGTCCTCCATTCATTATCGTGAACTCTCTTGAAGAGATAAACATTTCTCTTGATGAAACAATGACCCCCAAAGAAATCCAGCTTTAATGCTTTTGTAAAGTCAAAAGTAAGTAAGGAGAGCTCAAGAGCAATTTACTGGGACTGAGAATTTATCTGATATTTGAAAGCTTCAACAGACATGCTGGTATATCTGTCTGAACCTCAGATCATTTTGTGATGACTTTCAGTTCCAAGCATGAACATAGACATTGGTACCATAGTTTTTGTTTGCAATTTTCTTGCTAAGCCAATTCTTCCACATGCTATTGATGGTAGAGATGGAAAGGGGTTTTTCTTAGGGCTCTAAACATAATATTTCTTGGGAGAGGAAATTTTTTGTCTAGGCTAAGTAACTAGCCCCCATGATGGATAAGAACTTAATGGAACATTGTGAGGTTAACACCTACTAAATCATATTAACAGTTTTGAAAATTTGGATAGGCCTGAACCATATGGTTGGAGAGCAGAAAAAACTAATTAAAATACTTTACCATTAATTTTCAAGCTCTTGGAAACTAATAGGTTTCTAGAAATATTATTAATGATGACTAATATTTATATCATAATCTATATTAGCTAGACATATATCGACATAAGATATATAAAGTATCATACGTTAATATTCTAAATTACTTTGCTAAATAAAGACTATTTGCATAAAGAAATCTACAACTCATAATTATTTTAGTCTAACATATTAATATTACATTTGTGGTAGAGTTTTAATGTGGCTTTTCAATATGAAACAATTCTTACATGCCGTTCCTTTGTTTTCCTAAGTAAAGTGAATATATACTTGTCAAAATTTTACTTAGTAACATTGAGTAAAGTCAAGAGCATTCTGCCTATTATTTGTTTAAAAGACAGTATGAATTACCTCTGGAAGATTTTGATTTGTTTGGAACTCTTTTAATCTCTCAAGCTTAATTCAGAGATGTTTTCTATTAATAATTCATATTAACCTTCAAGTTGCTAATGGATACAAAACATGTTAATACCCCAGTAAACTGTCTTAGCCTGTTCACATCAGAGCCAAATCTGTACTACTTAAAACTTAATGCTATGTATGCTTACTACTTTTATACTTGTTTTATTCTTTCTTATACTGAATCTATTTTATATTTCTTATAAAAAGGGTTTGTTAAATAGAATAATGATTTAACCAACATTTTAAGAGTAGTTACCTACTTAACAGGTCTGAGTTTCTCAAGTGTTTGTAAGTATCAACTTCATATAATTCATTTACTAAGAATAGAACTTATATTAATGGTTTAGTTTTAAAAGTACAATTTCAAAAGAGATATCAACTAATTAACAGTTATTATATATTGGCCATGGGGAGAAATACTTGATTTTTACTTTGTTTCTGTTAAATTCTTATTTGCAGAAGTGCTATAAGTGAAGACAATAATACACAGTTGAATTTAACTTTATTTGAGATTTTTTTCTCTTATATTGTGTGATTAGGCCAACAGTAGGTTTCAAAGGCCATAGTTATTTAAATTGTTCCATTTTTATATCTTCTCAAACTTTAAATAATTTATATTGTTTAAAAATAATGAAATATGTTAAATATTGAGATTAAATTCTTATATGTATCATATGTAATTTTATAAATGAAAGCCTTTCACTTATAAACTATAAATTAGGAGTTATATGTAAATGTTCTGTAATAAACTGTACTTTGTATGGCAAAAGCAAATAAACATTTCTTGGTATTTTGAATACCAAAGTATGTTACCTACACATGTTTTTTTAGTTCAGACTCAGTAAAGTTCAAGGGCATCCAAGTATGAAATAGCTTGTGAGGAAATTCACATTGCTTTCTTAATTTGATTAGGTTGGGGAAAAGGACGCTAAATAGATCACTGTCTTTAATAATTTTGGTTCAAATATAGACATTAAGTATTGTACATAGACTAGTAAATGTGTATATAATTTTCCCAAAGCTTGTAAAGGGAGTTGGCATTATAAAATACATTAATTTCCGTTGACTATCTCATCTGCATTTTAATATGTTTTATTATATAGACTTACTTATGGGAAGCATTGTTAAAAATGCTCAGAAAGGGCAATATGGCAAAAAAAAAATAACATATGAGAAATCATATATTTAGGTTTTTAGGGTAAATGTAACTAGGTATTTTATATAAATGATAAAAAATAGGGCATCAGTTACTGAGAAGAATGTAGTTGATAAATAATTGTCCAAGTAGAAAAGAAACTTAATTCTAAGAGAAGAGTAAACACTTTGAGGCACTAATTATTTTTAACTTTGTTTATATCAAAGTAAAACATGTACATAGTTTAAGTATTCAATAAAATAAATATGTTCGAAGATTTATAATGTAAACTGGCATACTCCTGACCCACTCCTCCCATTCTTCATGTCCAGTCCTCCTTTCTAGAGATCACCACTTTCAACTCTTTTATCTTCTAGCTAAATAATATACTATCTCTTGATTTGTCAGTTTTAGATGATAGCCACCGACCTTCAACTATGGAAGATGAGAATTTAGCTCTTTCATACTATCATATCCATGTTTTCTTGGAATACAGTTGTAAGTTTTGAGTCAGCAGATATTCAAACTTTACCTTTTTTTTGACTATGGAAATATTGTTTCCTATTAAACTAAGAAGTTCTAAGATGATGTTTGCTTCTTGTACAACTTTCTGTATTTCTTGGAGTTAATAATTGCCTTTGTCCCCATTTGCTTAATTTTCTTCACACCTCTTGTCAAGTTTACCCATACCCTGTAACAGCCTCTCAATATAACTTTTATTTCTGAAAATTCCATCTCATGCATACTTGATATTGATTAGATATAGAATTTTAAGTTGAAGGGTGTCTTTATTTTAAGCCATTGTTATCTGTCATTCTGCTTTGGGGAATTTTTCCTGCATTCTTTTCCAATTATTTTCTCTTAGTTTTCTCAGATTCTTTTTATTGTAGCTCCTATAGTCAGAGAGCAGATTCTCTACATTGATCCTCAACTTTTTAAAAATAATCTTGTATCTCCTATTTCCATTTTATTGTCCTTTTGTTTTACTTTTTGGGAGAGTTTCTTGGTGTTAAATTTGAAATATTTTCTATCAAGTTGTTTTTTTCTGCTTTCACATTATTAATTCACTACAGGCTTTTTAATTAAAAAGTTAAAACAGCATCCTATACTTGCTTAGTGGATGCAATATCCTTGCTAATGTCTTTTAGAATGTTTGTTTTAGATTTTAACAATACTTTGTTCTGCTTCTTGCATTGTCTCAAGTTCATCTAAATTGTTTGCTTTTGTTGTTGTTGATATATCACTCTGTCTTTTAGGTTGGAGGTTTTTTTCAAACATCTGTTGATCTTTGGCTGTTCATTCATATTTTTAAAATGAGGCAGTAAAGTGGCTTTCACTGTAGTGGTGACCTCCTGTGGAAGGGCCACTCCATATGGACATTTAATTTTTCCAACAAAAAGTTCCCTAATCCCCTGCCAAGTGCTCTAGTATCCTGGGAGTTGGGAACAGGGTGGGGAGTAGAATGGTATTCTCACCATTCAGTGTGAAGACTTTCACTTACATCTCAGTATAGTGCCTGACCCTTGTCTTCTACTAAGCCTAGATGCTCCAGTTTTTGTTTTTTAATTTTTTTCCCTCAGAAAACAAATCTGAACCGGGCTGTGGGGAGAAAGGGAGGGAGGTTCCTTAGGAGGAACCTGGGGAGGGATCTTAAAAGTTAAGTATTCTGTATGGAGACTTTCAGCCAAGCCCTGTGCTTTACCTTTGCCTTCTGAGATGTCTGAAGATTTCAGTGCCTGAGGGTTCTGGGTTTAGGGAGGAAGAATAGGATGGAATTTCAATGATATCTCCCTCTCCAGACAGGAAGTGTCTCTGTTCTTTTAGGTCTGCTGCCACCCTTTATCTGTTTCTCAACACAAGTTACAATTTGAGGCCATTGCTGTCTCCTGGTTTCACGGAAGATGTAGTTTTGTAGATTTTTATAATTCTCCATGTTTGGGGTGCCATTTCTGAGAATATAAAATAGGGCAAGAAATTCAGTACTCTGCCATCTTAAAACTAGAAGTCATCTAAATGAATAATTTCAAAACACAGGTTTATACAAATTTTATAGAGAGGCTTTTGAAATAATAGTTTTACTTCCCAAAACCTAACACCCAGAACATTTTATTCATACTGGTAGGTTTTCATTTTCAAGTATTTTTGAACGTGATATGTGGAGGATATAAACACAGAAGACCTGGATCCTACACCCAGGAAACTTATCATCTAGTGGGGAGAAGAAACATGGAGGGGAATTACTGTCACAGAACAGAGACTATAAAAGGGCCATGAGAAAGGTATAATTATGCACCAGAAGCATTCAGTGCCTGGAGATGTAATTTGCATCTTGAGAGAGAAGGATTTCCAGGAGAAGGTAGCATTTTTATATGAGACTTAATGTTTGGGTAGGATTTGCACCTAGTAAGAGCTTAATAAATATTTGCTGAATATAATTAATAGGGACATTTTTAATACTGGTGGTGTGACATTTTTCTTTCCACTTCTGTTAATGGTAAATATTCTTTACTTCAATGCAGTGTATCAGCAGCAATCAATTTCTCTTATTCTCGTCTTAGTTTTCCTGAGAGGTATTAACAAAAACATTTCTACATAAAAATTTCACCATTCAGTGACAGTTATTGATATATCCTATAATTACAAAAAAATTCTTCCTGTGAGAATTTCATCATATTAATGATACATGTATATTATTAAGACTCATAAATATTGAGTAATAAAGCTTCAAGTTCACATGTTCCCAGATGTTATTTTGGGACTAGTAGATTAGCAATTTTTCAAGAACATAAGCAGTAATTAGAAATCTTTCATAATTTCTTTCAGAAACAGCACTTGATTTTAATTCTTTCATTTAAAAAAACTTGTAAGAAAAAAACTGCATCAGAACTCTTGACATTTTTATAGCTTGACAAAAAATTAAGTATAATTAAAATGAAATATTTGTTGCATAAATTAAATTGCAATTAATATGTTTTCTGCCACTGCTTGAAGGATAAGATGAAAATGGTGTGGTTAGCAGACTCCCTGCTGTGAGACTAATTTCTTGATTTTTTATACCCCACATTATCATACAGATTCTCACAGTAAAAGAGTAAACCAACAAGTAGAAAACATTATTTGATGAAAATGGTATACAGGAGATAAACTGGCTTTTATGAAGGCAAGGCAATATTACTTTTTTATTTTAAGATCTGATTACTAGTTGATTTCAAGGGTAAGATTTGTACTTTCAAAGCCATTAAAATTCGTAGAAAATTGCCCTTCATTTTAGTTAGCTATGCCTTTTAAATTATCCATCCTATTGTTTCAGGATGTTTGCTTTTTCCGGAGGTAATTAGGAAATGAACAACACATGTTTTGCAGAGGTCTCTGCCTCCAGCTAACCAGGAAATAGTAATAAATTCCATCACAAAAACTTAGTTGTGAACAATTTCAAGAAAAGTGGAGGAAAAATATATTCTGTTAGTACTTCTCTTGGAGGAGGATCACTTTTTTCTTACGGGGGCCCACCATTAAAGAAAAAAGCACCCCACCTTGACAAACATTAGTTATTCCCATCTTGAAAAAAAAATTCTCCAGCTGTCACTTACCCAGACAGTGTTATCAAGTACTATTTCTATGTGCATTTTTCCTGGCTAATTACTTTTTGACATTAGACCCCATTTGTGGTATCAATGAAAGAAATAGGTAATCATTATTAATAGTCTTCTTTATCTCTCCAAATGTCTCTCTTGGGCAGTGCTGCTCAAGGGATATAAATGCACGAATGGGAATTAGAAATTATGGGCTAGGCCCCATTTACTGTGACTCTTGCACACCTGATCCCTGGGGGCCGGGATGGTGTCCATTCACGTTGTATGACAACAACATTAGGATGTGACAGTGCTTGTTCAAGTGAATTAGTGGAGCTCTGTTCATATACAAGGCCACGGCGCCCCTTTTTTGCTGTCTGCAGAGAAAAGGCAGTACTTTTTTACTGCTTGATGCTTCCTACATTCTGCACTAACAGGGTTCAGACCCTGGAAAAACTCCTCCAAAAGTCTTAGAGCGGGTAAAACTATCTTTTGAAGGTAGCTTAGCAGGTTTTGGTTGCTTGAAATGACACTAGTGTTGTAGTGAAAAAATTGGGGGTTGTAGTTGTGCTCTTCGTTTGCATGGTAACATCCTCACCTCCTTTGAGTTAGTGCTCAAGTGTCACCACAGAGCAGCCTTTCTCACCACCTGATTTGAATTGCAGGCAGTGTCCCTAATGCCCTCACCCTTCTCTCCTACCCCGTCTTATTTTTCTTCACAGCACTTATTATTACCTGACTCATTTGCATGTTATCTGTCTCCGCCCGCTAGAACTTTAAGTTTCATGGAGACAGGAGTTTTTGCCTGACTTATGCATTGCTGTATCCCCACTGCCTGGAACAGCGCTTGGCATAAGTAGGCACTGATTGGTACTTTTTGAGGAAGAAAGGAAGGAAGGAAGGAAACAAGGGAGGGAGGGAGGGAAGAAGGAGGGAAAAAGAAAGGAAGAAAGAAAGAAAGAAGAAGGAAGGAAGAAAGAAAGAAAGTAAAGGGAGGGAGGGAGGGAAAGAAAGAAAAAGAAAGAAAAAGAAAGAGGGGCTTCCCTGGTGGCGCAGTGGTTGAGAATCTGCCTGCCAGTGCAGGGGACACGGGTTTGAGCCCTGGTCTGGGAAGATCCCACATGCCACAGAGCAACCGGGCCCGTGAGCCACAACTACTGAGCCTGCGCGTCTAGAGCCTGTGCTCCGCAACAAGAGAGGCTGCGACAGTGAGAGGCCTGTGCACCGCAATGAAGTGGCCCCCGCTCGCCGCAACTAGAGAAAGTCCCAGTGCAGCAACAAAGACCCAACGCAGCCAAAAATAAATAAATAAATAAATAAAATTTCAAAAAAAGAAAGAAAGAAAAGGAAGGGAGAGAGGGAAGAGGGAAAGAAAGAGAAAGAAAGAAAGAAAGAAAAGGAAGGAAGGAAGGAAGGAAGACAAAGGAAGGAAGGGAAAGAGAGAGGAGATGAGTGAGTGAGTGAATAAATGAATGCTTAAAAACCAATTCTTTTTGAAAGAAATTAAGCAAACATGATAATGCCTGGTGATAATATGACAATCTAAGTTTAGTAGAGGGCTATTTGAATTCTGTTTATTAAAGCTTCATTTATGTGTGTGTGTGTATATATATATATATTTACGCTATGATAAATCTTTATGGACACTGATATTTGAATATCATATAATTTTTTTTTCAGTTGACAATTTTTTTTTAATTGGAGTATAATTGCTTTACAATGGTGTGTTAGTTTCTGCTGTACAATGAAGTGAACCAGCTGTATGTATACATCTATCCCCTCCCTCTTGGACCTCCCTCCCAGCCCACCCCCCCCATCCCACCCATCTAGGTCATCACAGAGCACCAAGCTGAGCTTCCTGTGCTTTATAGCATGTTCCCACTAGCTATCTATTTCATGCATGGTAGTGTATATATGTCTATCCTAATCTCCCAATTCGTCCTGCCCTCCCCTAAAGCTTCATTTATAATTTTACCTTATGTTTAATCTCAGAGAAATTATACTGAAATGAAAACCATTTCTTATAAAACTAAAATTTCAGATTATAATCTATATATGGTTAATGTTCATGGAGAGTTATTTGCAACCCACCCCATAAGGATAGTAAACAATATTTTGAATCCATTAGGTCATATTTTTATTCATGTTCTCATTCATTCATTTGTTTGTTCAGTGTTACTTGTGTTCTACGAGGCATGCTATTTGTAATATTCTGGTAGAATATGTAAGTACATGCAGCAGTAAGTATGTCATGATGGAGCTTGGCTGTACTGAAGAGTTACAGTCTATTCTTGTACTTGCCATAGTTATGTTCTGTGAAGTCACTACAAACACAGAATCAACAAATACTGAGCCATTGCTCCTAAGGGAAGTGCAGGGTTAGGTTCCTCAGAGCCTCTGGTCAACATTTTTGTCACCCAGTCAATACATAACATTGTTTCATGTGTATTTCTGTTGAAAGACTCCTGATTTAATATATATTGTTGATTCATTAACATTGAACTCCTGGCCAATAACACTATAACTTTATGCTTGAATGAAGCTTATCTAATAAACATATTTTCTCCTTAAGGCACACAGTAACCTTCTTGTGCTTAGGAATGCTAGGTAGCACTTCAGCAGTATGCTTGGGGTCTACTTTAAAAAGAGAAATCACCAAAAAAATGTGAAACAGGTGACACTAAATAAACACGAAAGGACACCTGTTTATAGTGTGAGAGCTGAAATGAGAAGACAGGCTTTGGCTGGGAGTGTGGGTGCTGGGTGACTCAAATCTTCACCTCTCTGCTTGTATCTATGAATGACTGAAAGCACTGTGAGTATGCATTTTGGAGTTACAAATAAATTTTATTCAGTAGGTGAATTTGCAAATAAGGAATCTGAATAATGTAGATAGATGGTAACAGTGTTCTTATAAAGAAGACATCATTGAACACATCCTTTATAGCCTATTTACTGATGAATCTAGGTACTACCATCCTTGAAAAATGGGGTCACAGCAAGAAGACATATTTCTATTCAATCAAGATTTACTGAGCCCCTCCATTCCTCATAGACCTCATACATAAATGTTACTTAATTTTTCTCTACTATATTCTCTCCCCCCCTCCTGATTTCTCTATTTCTCCTCCAAATACACTTAGATTCAAGTTACTTAATTTACAGAGGTACCTGGGCATAACATCTACCAGTTGGAAAAGGAAAGTTCTCAGAGTGTGGAGTGGGCTTTGAGAGGACCCTCGTGATGATGGAGTCCAGGCCATACAGCTGCCATCTCCTTTTGGTTTCTAGAGTGATGGGGTTGAAGGAGAGAGTAAGGATGTGCTATTCCAGAAGGCTCAAAATTTGAACAGGTTTATGGTTTCCCCAGGGCCAAGTCTATTTATTCATTTTTCAGTCATTCCTTCAGACAAATAATACTTTTGAAGCGCTTACTTTTTACCAGACTAAACTCAGGATACAATGTGTCCTGTCTTTTAGCAGTTATCCCCCCTCTTGAGAGTTTCCTTAGAGGCACTCAGTTTCTTTCTTACAAGAAACTCATAGTATTTAAGAATGTCACAATTCTGGCTTCAGTTGTATTCCCCACTTAAGTGGTTCTCCTTCAGCCATTCTGATGTTATCTTGGAACATTTTTGCAGCATATTCTCCAGTACACTAACCAAGTACTAGACCAAACTTTCCCTTTAATGCCAGTTCCCTCTACTTAAAATGGGTTGCCGTTGTATGTGAAAGTCATGTTACTGGAACCTCTTACCCTGGTATCATTAGCTTTGTTATCAAACCAACTCACAGTCTACAGATGATTCTAACTACAACATTTGTCTCTTGTTGGATGTTCCATTTCAGTGACTTCTATTTAGATAACGTTCTTATTGTTTTTAGTTAAAATTAAACAGTTAAGGCCACATTTTATATGTACATCTATATTTCTGCATCTAGGTTTATTACTTCTTATATATCTTTGTATTTCTTTTACTATGGCCATAATCCATATACACCAGAACACAATGGACTGGTCAAACAAGAAACCCCATTATTCATCCTTCAGTTTACATGTTGGCCTGCCATTTCCCACTTGTGCATTTATAATCAAGACTATAAAAGTGGAAGAGGAGCACAAACTAAGAAAAAGATAAAACTATTAAGAGGGCTTCTCTGGTGGCACAGTGGTTGGGAGTCCGCCTGCCAATGCAGGGGACGTGGGTTTATGCCCCGGTCCGGGAGGATCCCACATGCTGCGGAGCAGCTGGGCCCGTGGGCCATGGCTGCTGAGCCTGCGCGTCCGGAGCCTGTGCTCTGCAACGGGAGAGGCCACAGCACTGAGAGGCCCGCGTACTGCAAAAAAAAAAAAAAAAAAAAAAAAAAACTATTAAGAAAAAAAAAGATATATAAAAATGGAAAAAGAATTAATAGTAACTCAAATATAAAACTTTTGAATTTAGATGTACCTACCTAAAAATAGGAATATGTATACTGAACTCAAATATAAATGACCTTTGAATAAGCAACTATTTAGGATTATTTATCCACAACTATTTTTTTTTAAGTAAAGGGTTTTTGAAGTTTCTTATTTGAAAATAGCTGACACTAACTACTTGCTATATACCAGACACTGTTTTAATTGCTTTATAAGTTTGAACTCATATAATCCTTTTAACAAACCTGTGAGTAGGGTGTCATTATTTTTATATCATTTTATCTCTTTTTTTTTTCCTCTTGGTGCTTTTTTTTTAAATTTATTTATTGGAGTATAATTGCTTTACAATGCTGTGTTAGTTTCTTCTGTGTAACAAAGTGAATCAGCTGTACGTATACATGTATCCCCATAACCTCTCCCTCTTATGTCTCCCTCCCACCCTCCTTATCCTACCCCTCTAGGTGGTCACAAAGATCTGACCTGATCTCCCTGTGCTATGCAGCTTCTTCCCACGAGCTATCTATTGTATATTTGGTAGTGTATGTATGTCCATGCCACTCTTATTTCGTCCCAGCTTACACTTTCCCCTCCCCATGTCCTCACGTCCATTCTCTACGTCTGTGTCTTTATTCCTGTCCTGCCCCTAGGTTCTTCAGAACCATTTTTTTTTTTTAGATTCCATATATATGTGTTAGCATACGGTATTTGTTTTTCTCTTTCTGACTTACTTCATTTTGTATGACAGACTCTAGGTCCATCTACCTCACTACAGATAACTCAATTTCGTTTCTTTCTACGGCTGAGTAATATTCCACTGTATATATGTGCCACATCTTCTTTATCCATTCATCTGAGCAACTTCGGTTGCTTCCATGTCCTGGCTATTGTAAATAGAGCTGCAATGAACACTGTGGTACATGACTATTTTTGAACGATGGTTTTCTCGGGATATATGCCCAGTAGTGGGATTGCTGGGTCATGTGTTAATTCTATTTTTAGTTTTTTAAGGAACCTCCATACTGTTCCCCATAGTGGCTGTATCAATGTACATTCCCACCAACAGTGCAAGAGGGTTCCCTTTTCTCCACACCCTCCCCAGCATTTATTGTTTATAGATTTTTTGATGATGGCCATTCTGACTGGTGTAAGGTGATACCTCAGTGTAGTTTTGATTTCCATTTCTCTAATAATTAGTGATGTTGAGCATCCTTTCAAGTGTTTGTTGACAATCTGTATATCTTCTTTGCAGAAATGTCTACTTAGGTCTTCTGCCCATTTTTGGATTGGGTGCTTTGTTTTTTTGATATTGAGCTGCATGAGCTGCTTGTATATTTTGGAGATTAATCCTTTGTCAGTTGCTTCGTTTGAAAATATTTTCTCCCATTCTGAGGGTTGTCTCTTCATCTTGTTTATGGTTTCCTTTGCTGTGCAAAAGCTTTTAAGTTTCATTAGGTCCCATTTGTTTATTTTTGTTTTTATTTCTATATCTCTAGGAGCTGGGTCAAAAAGGATCTTGCTGTGATGTATGTCATAGAGTGTTCTGCCTATGTTTTCCTCTAAGAGTTTTATAGTGTCTGGACTTACATTTAGGTCTTTAATCCATTTTGAGTTTATTTTTGTGTATGTTGTTAGGGAGTGTTCTAGTTTCATTCTTTTACATGTAGCTGTCCAGTTTTCCCAGCACCACTTATTGAAGAGACTGTCTTTTCTCTTTTCTCCATTGTATATCCTTGGCTCGTTTGTCATAGATGAGTTGACCATAGGTGCGTGGGTTTATCTCTGGGCTTTCTATCCTGTTCCATTGATCTATATTTCTGTTTTTGTGCCAGTACCATACTGTCTTCATTACTGTAGCTTTGTAGTATAGGCTGAAGTCCGGGAGCCTGATTCCTCCAGCTCTGTTTTTCTTTCTCCAGATTGCTTTGGCTGTTCGGGGTCTTTTGTGTTTCCATAAAAATTGTGAAATTTTTTGTTCTAGTTCTGTGAAAAATGCCATTGGTAGTTTGATAGGGATTGCATTGAATCTGTGGATTGCTTTGGGTAGTATAGTCATTTTCACAATGTTGATTCTTCCAATCCAAGAGCACATCTTTGTATCATCTTTAATTTCTTTCCTCAGTGTCTTATAGTTTTCTGCATACAGGTCTTTTGTCTCCTTAGGTAGGTTTATTCCTAGGTATTTTATTCTTTTTGTTGCAATGGTAAATGGGAGTGTTTCCTTTATTTCTCTTTCAGATTTTTCATCCTTAGTGTATAGAATTACAAGAGATTTCTGTGCATTAATTTTGTATCCTACTACTTTACCAAATTCATTGATTAGCTTTAGTAGTTTTCTGGTGGCATCTTTAGGATTCTCTATGTATAGTATGTCATCTGCAGACAGTGACAGCTTTACTTCTTCTTTTCCAATTTGTATTCCTTTTATTTCTTTTTCTTCTCTGCTTGCTGTAGCTAAAACTTCCAAAACTATGTTGAATAGTGGTGAGAGTGGGCAACCTAGTCTTGTTCCTGATCTTAGAGGAAATGCTTTCACTTTTTCACCACTGAGAAAGATACTGGCTGTGGATTTATCATATATGCCCCTTATTATGTTGAGGTAAGTTCCCTCTATGCTACTTTCTGGAGAGTTTTTATCATAAATGAGTGTTGAATTTTTCAAAAACTTTTTCTCCATCTATAGAGATTATCATATGGTTTTTATCCTTCAATTTATTTATATGGTTTTTGACACTGATTGATTTACGTATATTGAAGAGTCCTTGCATTCCTGGGATAAACCCCACTTGATCATGGTGTATGATCCTTTTAATGTGCTGTTGGATTCTGTTCTCTAGTCTTTTGAGGATTTTTGTATCTATGTTCATCAGTGACATTGGCCTGTAGTTTTCTTTTTTTGTGACATCTTTGTCAGGTTTTGTTATCAGGCTGATGGTGGTCTCGTAGACTGAGTTTGAGAGTTTTCCTCCCTCTGCTATATTTTGGAAGAGTTTGAGAAGGATGGGTGTTAGCTCTTCTCTAAATGTTTGATAGAATTTCCCTGTGAAGCCATCTGGTCCTGGGCTTTTGTTTGTTGGAAGATTTTTAATCACAGGTTCAATTTCAGTGCTTGTGATTGGTCTGTTCATATTTTCTATTTCTTCCTTGTTCCATCTCAGAAGGTGTGCTTTTCTAAGAATTTGTCCATTTCTTCCAGGTTGTCCATTTTATTGGCATATAGTAGCTGGTAGTAATCTCTCATGATCCTTTGAATTTTTGCAGTGTCAGTTATTACTTCTCCTTTTTCATTTCTAATTATGTTGATTTGAGCCTTCTCCCTTTTTTTTTGTTATGAGTCTGGCTAATGTTTTATCAATTTGACTTATCTTCTCAAAGAACCAGCTTTTAGTTTTATTGATCTTTGCTATCATTTCCTTCTTTTCTTTTTCATTTATTTCTGATCTGATCTTTATGATTTCTTTCCTTTTGCTAACTTTGGGGTTTTTTTGTTCTGCTTTCTCTGTTTGCTTTATGTGTAAGGTTAGGTTGTTTATTTGAGAAGTTTCTTTTTTCTTGAGGTAGGATTGTATTGCTATGAACTTCCCTCTTAGAACTGCTTTTGCTGCCTCCCGTAGGTTTTGGGTCATTGTCTTTTCATTGTCATTTATTTCGTGGTACTTTCTGATTTCCTCTTTTATTTCTTCAGTGATCTCTTGTTTATTTAGTAGCATACTGTTTAGCCTCCACGTGTTTGTAATTTTTACAGTTTTTTCCCTGTAATTGATGTCTAGTCTTATAGCGTTGTGGTTGGAAAACATACTTGATACGATTTCAGTTTTCTTAAATTTACCAAGGTTTGCTTTGTGACCCGAGATATGATCTATCTTGGAGAATGTTCCATGAGCACTTGAGAAGAGAGTGTATTCTGTTGCTTTTGGATGGAATGTCCTATAAATATCAATTGTCTAATGTCTCATTTAAAGCATGTGTTTCCTTACTTATTTTCATTTTGGATGATCTGTCCATTGGTGAAAGTGGAGTGTTAAAGTCCCCTACTATTATTGTGTTACTGTCAATTTCCCCTTTTATGGCTATTAGCATTTGCCTCATGTATTTAGGTGCTCCTATGTTGGGTGCATAAATATTTACAGTTGTTATATCTTCTTCTTGGTTGATCCCTTGATCATTATGTAGTGTCCTTCTTTGTCTCTTGTAATAGTCTTTATTTTAAAGTCTATTTGTTCTGATATGAGAATTGCTACTCCAGCTTTTTTTAATTTCCGTTTGCATGCAATATCTTTTTCCCTTGTCTCACTTTCAGTCTGTATGTGTCCCTAGGTCTGAAGTGGGTCTCTTGTAGACAGCATATTTACGGGTCTTGTTTTTGTATCCATTCAGTCAGTCTATGTCTTTTGGTTGGAGCATTTAATTCATGTACATTTAAGGTAGTTATTGATATGTATGTTCCTATTACCATTTTCTTGATTGTTTTGGGTTTGTTATTGTAGGTCTTTTCCTTCTCTTGTGTTTCCTGCCTAGAGAAGTTCCTTTAGCATTTGTTGTAGAGCTGGTTTGGTGGTGCTGAATTCTCTTAGCTTTTACTTGTCTGTAAAGGTTTTAATTTCTCCTTCAAATCTGAATGAGGTCCTTACTAGGTAGAGTAATCTTGGTTGTAGGTTCTTCCCTTTCATCACTTTATATATGTCCTGCCATCCCTTCTCGCTTGCAGAGTTTCTGCTGACAGATCAGCTGTTAACCTTATGGGGATTCCCTTGTATATTATTTGTTGCTTTTCCCTTGCTGCCTTTAATATTTTTTCTTTGTATTTAATTTTTGATAGTTTGATTAATATGTGTCTTGGTGTGTTTCTCCTTGGATTTATCCTGTATGGGACTCTAGGCACGTCCTGGGCTTGACTGACTATTTCCTTGCCCATATTAGGGAAGTTTTCAACTATAATCTCTTCAAATATTTTCTCAGTCCCTTTCTTTTTCTCTTCTTTTCTGGGACCCCTATAATTCGAATGTTGGTGCGTTTAATGTTGTCCCAGAGGTCTCTGAGACTGTCCTCAATTCGTTTCATCCTTTTTTCTTTATTCTCCTTTGTGGTAGTTATTTCCACTATTTTATCTTCCAGGTTACTTATCCGTTCTTCTGCCTCAGTTATTCTTCTACTGATTCCTTCTAGAGAATTTTTAATTTCATTTATTGTGTTGTTCATCATTGTTTGTTTTCTCTTTATTTCTTCTAGGTCCTTTTTAAATGTTTCTTGTATGTTCTCCATTCTATTTCCAAGATTTGGGATCATGTTTACTATCATTACTCTGTATTCTTTTTCAGGTAGACTGCCTATTTCTTCTTCATTTCTTTGGTCTGGTGGGTTTTACTTTGCTCCTTCATCTGCTGTGTATTTCTCTTTTTTCTCATTTTGCTTTACTTACTGTGTTTGGGGTCTCATTTTTGCAGGCTGCAGGTTTATAGTTCCTGTTGTTTTTGGTATTGGCCCCCAATGGCTAAGGTTTGTTCAGTGGGTTTTGTAGGCTTTCTGGTAGAGGAGACTGGTGCCTGTGTTCTGGTGGATGAAGCTGGATCATGTCTTTCTGGTGGGCAGGACTGCGTCCTGTAGTGTGTTTTTGGGTGTCTGTGAGTTTACTATGATTTTAAGCAGCCTCTCTGCTAATGGGTGGGGTTGTGTTCCTGTCATGCTAGTTGTTTGGCATGGGGTGTCTAGCCCTGGAGCTTGCTGGTCATTGAGTGGAGCTGGGTCTTAGCATTGAGACAGACATCTCTGGTAGAGCTCTCGCTGATTGATATTACTTGAGGCCACGAGGTCTCTGGTGGTCCAATGTCCTGAACTCGGCTCTCCCACTTCAGAGGCTCGGGCTTGACACCCAGCTGGAGCACCAAGACCCTGTCAGCCACATGGCTCAGAAGAAAAGGGAGAAAAGAAAGAAAGAAAGAACAAATAATAATAAAATAAAGTCATTAAAGCAAAAAATGTTCTTAATTATTAAAATAAAAATATTTAAAAAGTAATAAAAAAAAGAGAAGAGAGCAACCAAAAACAAATCCACCAATGATAACAAGCACTAAAAACTATACTAAGATAAACATAAAAATCAGAATCTAGTCAGTTGCAGACAGCAAACCCCAAGTCTACAGTTGCTCCCAAAGTCCACCACCTCAGTTTTGGGATGATTCATTCTCTATTTAGGTATCCCACAGATGCAGGTACATCAGGTTAATTGTGGGGATTTAATCCGCTGCTCCTGAGGCTGCTGGGAGAGATTTCCCTTTCTCTTCTTTGTTCGCACAGCTCCTGGGGTTCAGCTTTGGATTTGGCCCCACCTCTGCATGTAGGTCTTCTGAGGGCATCTGTTCTTCTCTCAGACAGGACGGGGTTAAAGAAGCCGCTGATTCGGGGGCTCTGGCTCACTCAGGCGGGGGGGGACGGAATGCAGGGTGAGCCTGCAGCACCAGAGGCCAGCATGACGTTGCAACAGCCTGAGGCCGCCGTGTGTTCTCCAAGGGGAGTTGTCCCTGGATCACAGGACCCTGGCAGTGGCAGGCTGCACAGCCTCTCAGGAGGGGAGGTGTGGATAGTGACCTGTGCTTGCACACAGGCTTCTTGATGGCCGCGGCAGCAGCCTTAGCACTTCATGCCCATCTCTGGTGTCCACACTGAGAGCCACGGCTCGCACCCGTCTCTGGAGCTCGTTTAGGTGGTGCTCTGAATCCCCTCTCCTCGCGCCCCAGAAACAATGGTCTCTTGCCTATTAGGCAGGTCCAGACTCTTTCCCGGACTCCCTCCGAGCCAGCTGTGGTGCACTAGCCCCTTCAATCTGTGTTCACGCAGCCAACCCCAGTCCTCTCCTTCAGATCTGACCTCTGAAGCCTGAGCCTCAGCTCCCAGCCCCGCCCGCCCCAGCGGGTGAGCAGACAAGCCTCTCGGGCTGGTGAGTGCTGGTCGGCACCGATCCTGTGTGCGGGAATCTCTCCGCTTTGCCCTCCGCACCCCTGTTGCTGTGTCCTCCTCCATGTCTCCGAAGCTTCTCCCCCGCCCACCCTCCATCTCCGCCAGTGAAGGGGCTTCCTAGTGTGTGGAAACTTTCCCTCCTTCACAGCTCCCTCCCAGAGCTGCAGATCCTGTCCCTATTCTTTTGTCTCTGTTTTTTCTTTTTTCTTTTGCCCTACCCAGGTACGTGGGGATTTTCTTGCCTTTTGGGAAGTCTGAGGTCTTCTGCCAGCATTCAGTAGGTGTTCTGTAGGAGTTGTTCCACCTGTAGATGTATTTCTGATGTATTTGTGGGGAGTAAGGTGATCTCCACTTCTTATTCCTCTGCCATCTTGAAGGTCTCTCTCATCTCTGTCTTTCAAAGAGGAAGCAAACACCCAGTCAGCTTGGCTGCAAAGCCATCCTGCCTCAGAATAGAAATCATAAAGTTTTCAAACCACCCGTGCAAATACCCTCAGTGAGACTGTGACATAATTTAATATACAAATGAACTTGGTTTCCTTTCTAGGTTCAGACTGACACGGCATTGTCAACTCAATGTCAGCTAAAAGTTGTTTCTTCAGAAACATATACAAATAGTTTAACTGAAAAAATACATAGTAAATCCTAAATCTAGAGAATTGAGAAGAACACAAATAATAGAGAATGCTTTAGAATGTTTTCCTGAAAACTCATAGTGAACAGAAAGAAGAGAAAAACTCCTACAGCTCTTAGCCATTGCATGTATGTTCTGTTGTCGAAACAATGGAGATGATCTTGCCATCACAGAATTTTCTATATGCAATGAAAGCAAAGTTGGATCACGCAGGAATAATGCCAGGTGATCTTTTAAAACTGTCTATGAACTGTTGTTTATAGATTATGGAAAATCCCAAGCCCTAGCCAGACTTAACTATGGTCTCATTCAGGAAATATTTTCCTGTATTTAATCAGCTTAGAGCTGAATATATAAAAAATATTTTAAGCTGAACAATATGTGCATAACCTTTCATTTCCATCTTGTCATTCTAATCTTGGAGGATTTGTCCATTATAGTGTATCAGCTCCGTCCTGCTTACCAACATTGAAGCTGGTCATGAGTATCTGATGAAAAGCCTTAAATAACTAGTTAAACAGTGCAGCTGCCAACCTAAAGTAATCCTACACTTAGGGGGTGAGTGGCCCAGGAAATTTGCTCTTTGTCATTTTGACTTGGGTTTGAAAATGGACCTGGGCTGCATTCCAGCTCAAAGAGCCATTCACTTCCAAAGAGTCCTAAATTGTCCCAAGGAGCTCATTTTGGCAGTGGATTATTTGTGTTTGGCTGGTCAAAAGCTAATAGCAAAAGCTGTCTGCTCTGGCACGCAAGGGCTATGGCAGCATTTAGAATTACATCCCCAGTGTTTTTTCTTGATGAGGTTATTTTTCAGGAAAGCTGTCCCCCACCCCCACCCCCATTTCAAAAGTGACAATGTACAAGTATCGTGCAGGTGGTTTTCTTGAGCTCATAAATATCTTCCCATAACATGGTGGCCTGTTTTTTTCCCATAACATGTTGGCCAAGGAATATTATAAACAAATGGGAACCAGCATCAGATTTTTTCCAAAACCAAAGCTGTCTTAATGGTGTGTTCACCTCTTCCTATACCAGAGGTAACAGTTATTGGTTGACTAGGGCCAAGTAAGAAAGTGGGCTTTTAAATAAAATAAGAGTGATAAAGGATTTGTGAAAGATTTTCTGTCAGGGGATGTAGAGTATAGGTACTTGAAGAGTCAATCCTTGCTTATCTACACAACTATAAATGCCTATTTTCTGACTCTTCCACTAGCCTGTGAGGGATCCTGGGAAGACACAGCTAAGTTTTGGTTACCTAGATAGTTGGGAAGCTATCTAGCGTAGTGCTGACACACTGTAGATGCTCAAATGTTAGTGGAATGCACAGGTTAAAGTATGACACAGAATTAATTGTTGCTTCATTCATTATATTAGAGGAGCCCAAAACTAAGTACACAAGAAGATCCAAAGGAATGAGGGAAGAAAATATTATAATTTCTATTTATTTTTACCTCATTTGTATATCATTTAACATTATATTTTACTATCACAGTATTACACATATAGAATTTCAAGCAGATAACCAAAAATATATTGAGGATGCTTAAAATATTTTTACTGATGGAGGATACAATCAAGATCCTTTCAGTCCTGTTTCACTACATTATTGCACCATAATCAGTCTCTCATATGTGTCAATGGAATTTAATTTAACTTTTAAAAGCACATGTTGGATAGACTATGAATAGATTTTTACCCTTGAAGGAAAGATGGAGGAAAAAGCTAGTGCTAAGATGTTTTATCCTGTTTAATCCTCACACCAACCCTGTAAGATTTCTTCATTTTATAGACGATGAAAAGAATGAGTCAGGAAGTGCTTCCTGTACATCTGTTTTCTGGAATAAATTATACAGAATTGGTATCATTTCTTCCTTTTTTGGTATAATTCACCAGTGAAATCATCTGGGCCTGTTTTGGAAGGTTACTAATTATTTATTCAATTTTTAAAATAGTTATAGGCGTATTTAGATTATTTCTCCTTGTTTGAGTTTTGATAGATTGTGACTTCTAAGAAATTAGTCCATTTCACCTAAGTTATCAAATTTATGAACAGAGTTCAAAAAATTCCTTTATTATCCTTTTAATGTCCATGGGATCAGTAGTGATGGTCCATCTTTCATTTCTGATATTTGTAATGTGTATCTTCTTTCTTTTTTCTTAGTCTGGTTAGGTGTTTATCAATTTTATTGATCTTTTCAAAGAAACAGCTTTTGGTTTTGTTGATTTTTTTTTTTCTATTGATTTCCTGTTTTCAATTTCTACTCTGATTTTATTTTCTTTGGCATATTTTGGATTTAATCTGCTCTTTCTCTAGTTACCTAAAGTGGAAGCTTAGATTAGTGATTGTAGATCTTTCTTCTTTTCTACTATATGCATTCAATGCTATAAATTTCCCTGTAGGCACTGCTTTTGCTGCATCCCACAAATTTTGCCAAGTTGCATTTTAGTTTTCATTTAGTTGAAAAAATTTTTTTTCTTGATGCTTCTTCTTTGACTCTGTATTATTTAGTAGGGTATTGTTTAATCTCCAAATATTTCAGGAATTTTAAACTATCTTTTTGCTATTACTTTTTAGTTTTAATTCCATTGTGGTCTAAACACATACTTTGTATGATGTCTACTCTTTTGAAGTTGTTAAGGTATACTTTATGGCTCAGAATGTGACCTATCTTGGTGCATATTCCATGTGAGCTTGAGAAGAGTGTGTGGTTATTGTTGGATGAAGTAGTCTATAAATGTCAATTAGATCCAGTTGAGTGATAGTGCTGTTCAGTTCAATTGTATCCTTACTGACATTCTGCCTGCCAGATCTATCAGTTACTTACAAAGGGGTATTGAAGCCTCCAATTACAAGAGTGAATTTGTCTACCTTTCATTGCAGTTCTAGTAGTTTTTACTTCATGTGTTTTGGTGCTCTGTTGTTAGGTACATACACATTAAGGACAGTTATGTCTTCTTTGAGAATTGACCCCTTTATCATGTAATGCCCATCTTTATTCCAGATTATTTTCCTTACTCTGAAGGCTGTTTTATCTGAAATTAAGGTAGCTACTCTAACTTTCTTTTGCTTAATGTTAGATAAGTATATCTTTCTCCATGCCCTTACTTTTAATGTTTGTGTTTTTTGACTAATCCAAGTCCACTTTCAAATAACACTATATTGTTTCATGTGTAGTTCAACTATCTTATAACAGATTATTCCCAACTCCTCCCTTCCATCCCTTATAATATTGCTGTCATTTATTTACCTTATCCATAAGCTATAATCACTGATTATATTGTTGTTATTATTATTTTGAACAAGACTGTTATCTGTAAGATCAATTAAGATCTTTACCTTCATTTATTTCTTCTCTAATGTTCCTCATTTCATGTAGAGCTGAATTTCTAACGTGTATCAGACAGAGAAAGGCAAATGCTACATTGTATCATTTATATGCAGAATCTAAAAATAATACAAACAAATGTATACGCAAAACAGAAACAGACTTACAGATATAGAAAACAAACTACTGGTTACCAAAGGGGAGAGGGAAGAAGGGAGGGGCAAATTAGGGGTATGGGACTAAGAGTTACTAACCACTATGTATAAAATAGATAAACAACAAGGATATATTGTATAGCACAGGGAATTATATCCATTATCTTATAATAACTTTTAATGGAGTATAGTCTGTAAAAATACTGAATCACTATGCTGTACACCTGAAACTAATATAATATTGTAAATCAACTATACTTCATTTTTTAAAGGAAGAAAAAATTAGAAATAAATTTTTTTAAATATCCAAAATGATTTATTATAGTAAAATAAAAAAAGTAGTTAAAAATATCAAAAGTTTAAGATCATTTGCACAAAACAAACCTTTTCATTTACTTTTTTGAAACCTAGATTATTGTTATATATTTATAAAACATAAACCATCCATAGTTCTAGTCTTCAGGTTCATCAAGTGCCGACATTAAAAAATCACTATCATGCTTCTCACGTACGCCTAACTTCATACATTCAAGTTTAAGAGTAATATGAATTACTTACTATTGCAAAATATTCCCGATATGTCATGCGCCACTCTTGCAAACACTATGTTGATTCCTGAGTACCCCTAGAATCACAATTTCAAATAAAAAGAAAGCCAGAATATGGATTTCAGCACCACAAGAAAATAATACTTCATTATATAAAGTTCTGTTGCATTCATACTATCCAAAAGGAAGGATTTTATTCGAATTAATTAATTTGTCTTTTAACTAAGCATTTTTGTCGCACAAGTTCTTTGTGTACTCGAAAGCAGTGTCTGTTACAACCTCTTGTCCTTCACGTCACTTGGGCTTTGTCACTTTTGTTTCATAAACACAAAGCAACAGATGTGGGGCTTTTCCCTGGGGCCTGAATAGGCTCATTATTAAGCCCTGGGCTTATTCATAAAAGCAGGTATTTAGGGTTGGGGTTCTGTTGTACTGGAGTGGAGAGCCAGATCCCTAGTGACAGAGGTTCCTGCATGTTCTTTAATACATTTATTTTCTGTGTGTTTGTAAGGTAGGAACCTTCTAAAGAGGTTGACCCTGGGCAGAGGTCCTTCCTTCCAAGGTTTTCTTAAGAAAAATAAAAATGTCCAAAATCATTTCCATTGAGGATAAGCCTGCTTTACAAAGGAGAAACATATACTTTTATATAGTCTGACCATTTATTTACAGTATCCACTGTCGATTTAGTACTTTACCTCTCTAACGACTTTGCCTGTTTCACATGCATGAAAAGCATTCGTTTCTATCCTCAGTCAAATGCTGCTTCTTTGGTTACTCAACAATAAATGATTTGTCCTCTCTTCCTCTGAACTTCTTCAGCATTTGTTTGAATCACTTCTGTGATACTTACCACAGGTGGCCTTCTATTATAATTATTTGGGTATAACACCTTTCCTTTTTCATTCATTTAGTCAACAAATATTATTTTGCACAAAACAAGGTACCTACCTGTATGAAGCTTACCATCTCATGTGGGACACAGAATATATAGTATCAAAGAATGGTAATTGCTATGAAGAAAATAGAGCCGTTTAAAATGATAGAAAGTTTCAGGGGTACTATTTTATGTGCAGGTAGTAAGGGAGGATCTCTTTGAACAGGGATGTGATGAAGGGAAGGAATGAACCATGGGAATAACTGGAGACAAAGCCGTCTAGGTGGAGGCACCTCTAAGTATAAAGACTGAGAGGCAGAGTGTTCAGTAAGCAGAGCTGTTGCTAGAGACGATTCAATGAGGGGAAATGTAGAAGAAAAATCATGTCAGAAAAGGAGCCAAATACACCATCATCAAAATCAAGGAGAAACATGTAGATTGTGAGCTCTGTGAAGACAGGTGGCTATGTCATTGTGTTGCTCAGAGCTTCTCCAGGCGGCCATCCACAGCTCATAAAAACTATGTGTTTAAGAAAGTGTCCATATATCTGACTTTCAACTGATAAAGCTTACCTGCTAATTTTGTTTTATTTGAGGGCATGATGGGAAATTTGAAGTGCAGTTAAATGATATCCATCTAGCAATTTAATATAATTTAAATTATAACAAAAATAACATAAGAAATCAGCATGACCTCTTTGGTAATTGTTGATCTTTTTCCTCCTAGGATTTCCAAACTGTATTGCCATCATTTGATCTCTTCTCAAAGTACGGAAAATTGTATTCAAAAGCTGGACAAATTGTATAAAGGTATGCATTTTTGCTAAAAGGTACTTCAAAAATGCTACAGTAAATAACAAAAAATCAAATGAGATTGATTTAACTATCAAGCATTTAAAAAAAACATGCTATAATAATATTTATAGGTAATACAACTCCATATATTTCTTTCATTCTACTCTAATGGTTTTCAGCATTCAAAAGTCATGGATTTTGTGTTTCAAATCTCTTCTCCAAAATGAACTCAAAGTCGAACTGAAAACTACCTGAAGTACCCTTTCTCTTTAAATTAATTAATACAGTAAATAAATAGTTTTACGTAATATAATGAGAAAGTATTGATGGTGTCCAAAAGCTAAAATATTTCTCATTACTGTATAGATACAGTATAGTTTAAAATACTATATTCAATATGTGTGTTACTTAAAGTACAAGGTGCCTTTAGTGGATTCCAAATAAATAGCATCTTGGGTCTCTGATGACCAAAGTTTACAGACTAGAGAAGAACAGAGATACCCACATAAAATTCAAGATCACAGAATAAACTCTCAATGAATGCTGTATTTAATTGCTAAGGTGTTTTAGAGAAGTGATTACAATCAAAGGGAGACTAATAGGAGGTATTCTGACATCAGCGAAATTTAAAGGAGATATTGGATGAAGACAGAAAAGATCACTACAGTTGAAGGAAAAGAGGCAGGAATGAGAAATCAGGCTAGTTAATTCCCCAGGGCTCCTCCCACACCAAGAACCAGGGGAAAGCTCTGGTCCATTGGAAAGAACACAAAGTAGATGCAAGCAACTATGTTCCTTAGATTTAGTTAGTATTGCCTCTCCCACATTTATAACTTTGGATGCTCCAACTGGAAATCAGTATGTTAAATGTAGATAGAAATGACCACCTTTTAACTCCTTCAAAGGAATATATGAGGGGAAATATGAAATACTCTGAGTTAATGGAGAAACATACGTATAATGCTGAGTGGAATTACAGTTTCAAAGGTTTATAAAATAAGTACCATTACCCATTGGAGCATTTATCTAGTATTTGTGACTCACAGCATGAAGTAGTCTAAATAAAATTTTTCATATTTGTGTATGATTTCAGATTTTAATTCAAAGATACATCCTGTTCATAATGGCCAAAGGTTGAAAACAACTTGAATACTCATTAGTATATGTTAAGTTAAATAAATGCTAAGACAGATGAAATGCAATACTATGAAAACATTAAAAATGTTAACATAGATCTTTATTATTAATTTGAAAAAATGCCTCCAATATATTTCTAAGAAAAGAAAGCTGGATTCAAAGGAAACTATGTAGTCTGATTCCATTAAAAAACATGTATATATGTGCGTGTGTGTATGTGTGTGTGTGTACACACATATATATAATGTGTATGTATGTATAAAAAACACACTTGTATGTCTTTATGTATTACATATGTATGTATACATTCATATAAGGCAAAAATGTTACTGGTAGTTATCTCTTGATAGTGAGATTAGGGGTACATTTTGGGGAGATATTTCTTTATGGTCTCACTTTTTGAAATTTTTATCTAATCAGACAAAAGCAGATTTGTTAAACAATAGGAACTACTTGCTCTTCTCTACCAATTACAAAAACATCTTGACTTTATTCAATTCAATCATAATAATTCAGAGACAATTATCTTTTTTTCTGAAGACAAAATAATGACTTGCTAAATTATTTATAAGAAAGACAAGGATGAGTAACAAATGTTTTACGTTACTTTTAATTAAAAAGAGTGCACAATGCACAGATACAAATATGTGAGAGACATTTTTAAAAACTGTTTGCTAACTCTTCTCTTGGATGTTTAACTATTTTGTGAATTGAAAGTATTATCAGAATGTCATCTCCTCCTCTTAGAAAGTAAATTAATATCTAGCATTTAATTTTGGTAAGTGAAGGGTAGCAGCCTTAGCTGATGCTCTCCTATTAAGATTTAATTTCACCAAATACAACACAGTACTTCTGCTCTTTGTAAAGAAGGCCGAGACAGGAACACTTGCACCAAAGTGTTTAATAAAGATGCCGTGGTAATTTTTAGAGCTATCTATTTGATTGCTTCACCTTCAAGGTAGTTCATCACTTCACTATAATTCACCCGACATTGCCTCATACACCCACACTACACTTGCCCATCAGTCCAATTAGAAATAGTGATACCTTTATCAGATTAATCTTTCTTTCCTTTAGCATGTCTGAGTTTAGGATAAGCAGAGCCCACACCTACCCATTTTGATTAATGCACTAAGACTTCAGCCACTGAAATTGTACAGAGTGAATTAGATTTTAAACACACACATATTTTAAAATCTACTCCCTGACTAGGATACTATGATTCCTTTTAATTTCTTTAATTTTTCTGTATAACTACTCACTTTTGTAACCTTCGACAGTTTCCCAAACACACCTTTGTTTAAATCAGAGGATGCTCTATCCCGTCAGCTTGCGCTGCCATCTTTTCAGCTCCATTCATCTTTCCAGACAGAAGAGTCTCTTTAAAGATTAGAATGGAGAAAAATTAGCGCCATAAGATGAAATCATTGGTTAGTCCAACATCAGTGTGAGTTTTCTTGCATTATGTGCTTCTCACTTTTTTCACATTCTTCTTTGAGATGGGCTTTGGCCCAGGCTCTCATTCTGCTAAAAAGTGGTTCAGTTTTGAGGCCATATATGATTAGTTTTAATGGAATTACTTGTTATGCATGAAAAATAATGTACTTGCTTCCCCTTTTCATAGGAATTTGGCATAGGCATGACTCAAGTAGCCGAGAAAAAAAATGAAAATTAAGTTTGGTTAGTACCTGAATTGGGAAAGGGGTAAAATTCCATTGTCTTTTTCCAGAGGAAATATGGTCTCAGCCGCTGTGTAAGGAAAAGGAAGATACATGAGGGGAGAGTAATAATCAGGCATAGAAGCTACATATGTGCCTGTTAGGGTTACATTTTTAATTCAACAAGAAAAATTACTACACCTTGTTATTCAGTTTGGCACTATGTGAATTTATAACCCTTTTCAGTTTAGTCGTAGTGAATTGGCAAGAAACAAAACAGAAAGCAAAATATCTTTAGTATCTTTTCTTTTTTTTTTTTTTGCGGTACGCGGGCCTCTCACTGTTGTGGCCTCTCCCGTTGCAGAGCACAGGCTCCGGACGCTCAGGCTCAGCGGCCATGGCTCACGGGCCCAGCCGCTCCGCGGCACGTGGGATCTTCCCAGACCGGGGCACGAACCCGTGGCCCCTGCATCGGCAGGTGGATTCTCAACCACTGCGCCACCAGGGAAGCCCTATCTTTAGTATCTTTATCCTTTGACTAAAGATGATATAACAACCCACTTGCCTCTAGGAAGACATTCTGCTGTGTTCCCTTATGACTGAGGCAGGCTGGCTGAACACTCTGTGTGTCTGGTGGCACACACCAGCAATGTTGTTGACCAGGACCTGCAGCAGTGTAGACAGAGATCAGAGAAAAGGGTAATTCCAGCAGGGATAGAAATGAGTCAAATCAGGGGTGTAGCATCCTAGACTCTTAACTGAGCTTAACTCTAAGTGAGGAATATTTAGAGAATTTGAGAACTCATGTTATTGGGTTCTTTTTCTCCTTTCATTTTACGGTTTTGATTTTAGAAAATGAGACAAAATGTAAAAATGAGGTTATGGTGTGAAGTGTGTTGAATAGAAGACCCCACTGCCTGGAATCCTGGATTCTACTTTGATGGCTGCTGAACAACCTCGCCACAAGTCTCTCAACATTTGAAGTATTTCCTATTCTCTCTCTCTCTCGTTCTCTCTCCCTCCTCCCTTCTCTCTCTATCTCTCTCTCCTCCCCCTCCCCCCTTCTGTCCAAAGAAGAAACTGGAACCATCCCTGGTTCATTAAAAACTCTACAGTTCTAAAAGGAAAATACAAATGAGGATCCCACAAAAAATACACTTAAACCGTACTTATTATGATTCAATAAACTAATATTTTACAGCTGACTACTCATGAATTAATTACAGTATGAAAAAAATATATATATATGTATATATGTAAATATGGTGTGTGTGTGTATGAACAGTGGGTCTTTTACCTCTGAGAATGTCTGTCACAGCCACGGCCGCTGGTGACCAAAAGTGCCACAGATGGTTCCACTGAAGTGGCCATATTCTGACCCCATCATCCTAGTCACACCAGTGTTGGGAGCCCAAGTGAAGGGCAGCTAGCATGAAGAATGAGTGATGAATGGTTTGAAGAATGAATGGGGTAAAGTGGTATGGTATGAAAGCTCTGCTCTGAGGGAAACAGTGACTCATCAGACCAGTTCGAACCCCCTCAGGATGTTGAACTTGAGACACAAAGACACAGACCCCGGTGAGTGTGGCAGCAGAAACATAGACACCCTCAGACGGAGAAGGCATTTGCAGGTCTCTACTGCAAAGAGGTCATCTGCTTGCAGGGTCTGTCCAGCTCGTTGTATTCACTTAGTAAGTGGTTTATGATTGAAAAACAAGTGTCTGATTAGATTATGAAATTTTAGAGTATGCCTCCTAGCCCTTTGAAGCTTTAACAACGATTCACAATCTATTAGGTGTTTTGAAGATGCTGGGTGAGTATTTGTTAATTCTGACCTTAGCATGAACTTGTAAGACAATTACTGGAATTAGAAAGAGTCTGAACATTGCCCACTTCAAAACTACATGACAAGTCGGTGATTCAGTCTGTAACCTTGCCCTTCTCATTATGATAGTCTAAGCTAGAATTTTTTAAACGCTTTGGTATAATGAGGTATTATGTGAGAGGTTATGATTTGTGAAGCTTTATATGAAAAGATTCATTTTTAAAAACATCTTTAATGCTATTTTTTAAAAAACAGTTAACCTTCATTTAGAGCATTCATTCAATAACATTCATTCAATTTGGTGAATATGTTGGGAATTATAGTAAGTATAGGTTTGTAGAAAATTCAAGTAAGTAATAAAGACTTTTTTAAAAAAATAAGACAACATTTATTGCAAGGAGGAATTTGCTGCCATTTGGGGATAGGAGAATAGAAATAGAATGGGAAAATATTATTGGATGTTATACAAAATAACAGAAGAAAGTTGTGAATTACTTTATCTTGTAAAGTGTAAGGAGGTGAGTGGAAGTAGCTAGATTTAGAGCAGATCAGTGTCCTTTGAAACGTTATTCGTTGCGTCTATACCAGATGACAAAATGGACAGTTCAACTCTCAAACTTCATTTACTCTGGAAACAACTGATGAAAAACAAAAACAAAACCCAAGATGATGTTTTTGCTGAGTGGGGAGTATATAGCTTGGCCTCTTGTTATAACGGGTTCTAACTCTACTAAACCTAGTTTCGCTCTTCCCCGATTATTTTTTTCTTCTTTTATAGGATGTATTGCTTTATAGTAAGGGAATCAATAATTCCTGTTCTTTTCTAATAATAACCTTAGGAGACTGGAATCTTATTCTAATGCTGCTGCTAGGACTCACAATATTTTGGGAATTCATTCGTTTAAAATAACTTTCAGCATTAGATTATGAGCTATTGCATGGTCTCAGTGCTCCAAAGTTACCTGTCCTGGAAGTTCAGAAACAAAACTGTGAGTGACAGAAAATTGTGAATTGGCCTACCCCAGCCTGCAAGGTTCACATGTAGTGACCTACCTTCCTCTCTCTCCTCCCTTTCTCTCTCTCTCATGTTATATCACTACACCCAAGAAAAGTAATTCCTGCTCTTGATATATTCTTGAGAACTGCAAAGTATTTCATGATTCAGAATGCCAGTTTTATCTTTCTCACTGTTACCCAAACTCGTGCATGACTCAGGTGCTCTGTAGCCAATCCGTGTAATGTATTTGTTTTTCACCACCACACTCCCTGCTCCTCCCCCCACCCCGGCACACACATAAGTTCCTGATAACTATAGAGGGTATCCAGATGAGCCAAAAATGCCTTTGCATTGAGGAGAAAGAAGAATGAAATATGGGCTCTTAGTAGAGAATATAATGGGGAAAGCAGTCTGTTGCTTCTTGAAAACTACTTAACTACATCAACTTACATACAATTTCTTTCCTACATTCCCAATATGAGCTAATTCTGTATGAATATTGACCATTAAAACATCAAGAGCACTGTGGATGTTTAAAGGCATATACCTTGAGAGTATTCAGAACTGGACCCTCCAGTACTTTTGAAATCAAAATACTCATCAGCTTTCATGTAGTTAATCAGGTAATGCCTTTCTTTTCTGCTGGTCTCTAATTTCTTTGAGGGCAAATACCGTCTCTCTTGATAAATGCCCTCTATTTAACATCAGGCAGAGCACCAAGCACCGAATAAAATACCTGTTGGATAAATGTTGTTAAGAAAGTTCCAAAAATGTTTCAAGAAATAGAAGCTATAAAATAATAGATAGCTTCCTAAGAAAGTGCCTATAAAGACACCATCACTCATTTGAATGCACACATTATGGAGTGTTATTTTCTAACTAGTCCCATTATTTTGTAGTTATGATATAGGTGATTTTGGATATAAGTTTAGATATACACTAAGTTGGCTGATCCTGAGATCAAGTTATGATCACTACTTGGGTAAAGTGTTTCTTCTGGGAAGTAATCTTTTTTATCCGTAAATTTTTTAGTAGTTATCCTTATTTGTGGTAATACATTTTTGTGACTGTGAAGTCAATATTGCATTCTTATCTCAGGGAAATTGTGAATTTTGTTACCAATTGTATCCCCTTTTTACTCTGGTCCCTCACATTCATGGTCGGCCTCTCACAGCTATATGGTGTCCATTTTATGTGCTAATCTTGTCTTCAGTCTCATTTTCTTTTTTCCTCCAACTCTTCTTTTAATTTTGCCCCGATTTTCTCTTCCATTTTATTTTCTTTTCTGGTGTAAAGCGGCTCAAAACCTTTAGGAACAAAGTGAAAGCACAGTAAAAAATAAATCACAAAATTTTTTGTAGAACTTGTGTAAGATCATAGTGATACCTGAAAAGCAGTAGCACTGCTGGATCAATAGAAGTCACTTGGTCCAAGTTCCAGTTTATAATAAACCACTACATAAAGAATCAGAATAAAATTGTATTGCAAAATGAGTGAGGGAGTCAATGAATGCACAGCACAGGAGAATGTTGTTTAGGTTGGTCTGTATTCCATGAGTTAAACTCTGTTAGCTCCTGTCTTTAAGTTCATCTAAAACTACAACTCATCACATCTTTGTGTTACATCTTCAGCAATGCACTTTCTAGCTCTTCTGTAGTAAATGAACTCTTCCCTCACTTAACACTCTGAATGAAAGACTCTAAATGAGAGCAATGACATTAATTTGGACTGAGAACGTGACTGATTTTTGATGCGAGAGAGCCCACAATGCCGAAACACTTGCTCTCCCATTTTATAATCTCAAACTTTTTCCTGTGAGAATGGAGTGAAATCCCAACTTGATCTGTGGTTTGTACTTTGCTTGCTCCTTTTGGGGTTCAGTGTCCCCAGCAGGCTCCCTCACAGAGCCCAGTAGGATAGTGCTAAGCACTCTTCCACTTGTAAATACTTCCAACTCCTTAATGAGGAAATGACCTTGCGGCCAGTGTGAACAGATACAGCCACTTATCGGTACAATGAGTTCAATGTATAGTTCTCAGCTTCTTATTCGTGATGTGGGATGCAGTTCATTTGCACACTGTGGCATTAAACAATCCTTGCCACAAAGTGACGTCAGTACATTAAAGAATCCTGATTTTAGGAAATGACAAAATTGCACATACTGGTAGGGATAAATCACTGATTCAAATAGAGAGGAAGCATACACTGTGTGTTTACCGCTAAGCTGAACAGTTACTTTGCTGCCTTGTAGGGGGAATTGTAAGACCATACGAATTGCAAGTAAAGCCCAAGCTCCTGTGAGGATATCTAATAATGATTATTTAGTAGGTTTGAAGTGTTCCATAGTCAACGTGTTTTCCAGCTGGAAATTAGTCTGTTCTATTTAGTGTATTTTCAAGGCATTCATACTTAATTCCAAACAACCTAATAGAAATTAGTTTTCGTACCTCTTTTCATGTGAAAATAATCCAATTGAATGAAACATTAAAAAATAGTTTTTAAAAAGTAGTCCTTCATTCATACTTAATATTGTAAATTAATAACATCACTGACTAGGAGAAAGGAATATGTACAACAAGATCATTTTGTGATTTTTGGAACCTGGATAGTTTACTCATTCCTTGCTCAACAAGGATTCAATACAGAATCTTTCATCTTTGAGCATTACTGTATTAAAAGTAATGTGACCAGAGAAATACTTTAGTAAATGGAAGATGAAATTACTTCCCTTAAAGAGTTAAGTCCAGTTGACATGAAGAATCTGAAGAATAATTAAAAGCAAAACAAAGTTATTTAGTATAAGAATTTTTTTTTAAGTTTGTTGCATGCCTAAAAAGTAAGCAAATAGGATTAAAGTGAGATGGGAATAGTTAAGAAAACTTTCTTGGAAGGGACAAATGTTAAGACCTAATAGTAATAAGGATCTTGAATTGACTGAATTGAGAATATGAACAAGAGGGTTATCAGGCAAAGAAAATTACATAAGCAAAAGCATAGAAACAGAAATGATCAAGACGTATGCAAAGGAAATTTTTAAAAATCTTAACTGGACAAATAGCAAAAGAAGATTAAAATAGTTTGATTTGAATTGAACTTAAAGAAGGGAGTTTTTTTTTTATTGAAGTATGGTTGATATACAATATTACATGTTACAGGTGTACAGCCTAGCAATTCACAACTTTTAAAGATTATACTCCATTTATAGTTATTATAAAATATTGACTATATTCCCTGTGCTGTACAATATATCCTTGTAGCGCATTTATTTCATATATAGTAGTTTGTACCTCTTAATCCTCTGCCCCTATATTGCCCCTCCCCTCTTCCCTCTCCCCGTTGGTAACCATTAGTTTGTTTTCTAGATCTGTGAATCTGTCTCTTTTTTTGTTATATTCACTAGTTTGTTGTATTTTCTTAGATCCCACATATAAGTGATGTCATATAATATTTGTCTTTCTCCTATTTGAGCAGTTCTGATTTTTTAAACACCGCAGGACCAAGAAACCAAGAATCCAAGCATAAAATGGCAGCTAAAAGACTGAGAGGTGAAGTTGACCTTGTACAGTCTGACCTTGTACAGTCTCCTGGGGCTAGAAAGATATAAATTGGAGTTCAGGGCTATGTAGGAAGCCAGGGCTTGAGAATGATCAAGATCCAAGAGAATTAAGAGTGAAAAGAAATGAACCCAACATTCAAGACCTTTTTTTCTTGAGCCATTTGTGATTTGTGAAAAGCAGTCTAAAAGCTGAGACACTAAGCAGAGCTTTTGATAGTCTCCATATTATGTGAGAAAACAACATCCAAGGTCTTCCAAGGATGAGGACTCTTGGTAAACATATTTTCAGATGAAACTTGGAAGTGCTATCCTAGTGCAAGAGTAGGCAAAAAATACATTATCTGTATTAGTTTGCTCAGGTAGCCATAAGAGAATTCCACAGATTGGGTGGCTTCAAGAACAGAAATTTAACTTCTTACAGTACTGGAGGCAGGAGGTTCAGGATCAAAAGGCCAGCATGGTTGGTTTCTGGTAAGGCATCCTTTCCTGGCTTGCAGATGACTGCTTTCTTGCTGTATCCTTACGTGGCCTTTCCTCTGTGCATGTACTTCCTGATCTCTTCCTCTTCTTATAAGAACACCAGTCCTATTGGTTTAGGGCCCCATCTTTAAGACCTCATTTAAACTTAATTACCTCCTTAAAGGTTCCTTCTCTAAATACAGTCACATTTGGGAGGGGGAATAGGGCTTCAGCATATGAATTGAAGGGGGTGGGAGGCACATTTAGTCCATAACATTATCACAAAGATGGAAACCTGTCTTCAACTTAATCACACAATAGGTTAAGGTGATTGGCACTTCCATTAATCATTGTCCAGAAGCCAAAGTAAATTTTTTCAAAGAGCATCTTGAGCCATTACATGTTTCATAAACAATGAATATATGCAATGAAAAACAAATGAACAAGCTAAAACCTAAGGAGGGGGGAAAAAAACCTTAATGAAATGGAGATGAGTTATCTACTTGATAGAGAGTTCAAAGTAATGGTCATAAAGATGCTAACCAATCTCAGGGAAAGAGTGAATGAACACAGAGAGAACGTCAACAAAGGGATAGAAAAGATAAGAAAATACCAAACGGAAGTCACAGGACTAAAGAACAGAATAACTGAATTGAAAAATACTAGACAAATTCAGCAACAGACTAGATGAAACAGATAAAGAATCAGTGACCTAGAAGGAAGGGCAATGGAACAAACATAAAGCAGCAAAAAGAAAAAAGAATTTTAAAAAGTGGAGATAAGAGACCTATGGGACAACATCAAGTGGAACAACTTTCACATTATAGAGGTCCTAGAAGGAGAAGAGAGAGAAAATGAGGCAGAAAACTTATTTGAAGAGATAAGAGCTGAAAATTTCCCTAGGCTTCCTGCAAGGAAAAGACATCCATATCCAGGAGGCCCAGAGAGTTCAAATAAGATGAACCCAAAGAGACCCACAGCAAGACACATTATAATCAAAATATCAGAAGTTAAAAATAGAGAATTTTAAAAGCAGCAAGAGAAAAATAACTTGTTATGTACAAGGGAACCCCCATAAGATCATCAACAGATTTTTCTGCAGAAGCTTTGCAGGATGGAAGAAAGTGACATGATATATTCAAAGTGCTGAAAGCAAGAAACTTCCAAGGCTATGATTCAGAATTGAAGGAGAGATTAAAAGTTTTCCAGACAAGTAAAAATTAAAGGAGTTCACCACCACTAAGCCAGCCTTAGAAGAAGTGTTAAAAGGACTTCATTAAGCTGAAAACAGGGGCACTAATTAGTAGCAAGAAAACATAAGAAAGTAAAAATCTCACTGGTAAAGGTAAATATATAGTAAAGGTAGTGGACTAATCAATTATAAAGCTAATATGAAGGTTGAGAGACAAAAGTAGTAAAAATAACTATAACAATTACTAAAGAGATACAGACACAAAAACGGTACAAAATGTCACACCAAAGACAAAATGTTGGGGGTGAGGAAAAATGTAGAGTTTTAGAATATTTTCAAACTTAACTTGCTATCAACTTAAAATAAACATATATATATATATATATATATATATATATATATATATGTAAGAAAAAAGAGAGCTCAAAAAATAAAATCAGAAATTAAAGAGAAGTTATAGCTGACACTACAGAAATACTAAAGATCATAAGAGACTACTATGAAAATGACAACAAATTGGAAAACCTAGAAGAAATAAATAAATTCCTAGAAATGTACAATCTTCCAAGACTGAACCATGAAGAAAAATACACAATCTGAATAGACTGAACAGTAGTTAGGAGAGTGAATCAGTAACAAAAAATGTCCCCTTAAACAAAAGTCCAAGACCAGACAGCTTCACTGATGAATTCTACCAACCACTCAAAGAAGATTTAATACTTATCCTTCTCAAACTCTTCCAAATAATTGAAGAAGGAATTCTTTCAAATTCATTTTATGAAGCCAGTATTATCCTGATACCAAAACCGGACAAACACAGCACAAAGAAAGAAAATTAGAGGTCAATATCATGGATGAACATAGATGCAAAATCCTCCCCAAAATTGCAAACCAAGCTCAACAATTAATTTATGAAAAAAAGGCAAGAATATACAATGAAGAAAGGATAATCCTTCAATAAATTGTGTTGAGACCACTGGACAACCATATGCAAAAGAATGAAACTAGACTACTATCTTACATCATACACAAAAATTAACTCAAATGGACTAATGACTTGAATGTAAGACCAGAAGCCATAAAACTTCTAGAAGAAAACATAGGTAGTAAGCTTCTTTTCATCAGTATGATGATGAGTTTTGGATCTGCCTCCAAAAGCAAAGGCAACAAAAGCAAACATAAACAGGTGTACTACAGCAAAAAAGTTTCTGCACAGCAAATAAAACCATCAACCAAATGAAAAGATAATGGGAAAAAATATTTGCAAATCATATATCAGATAAGGAGTTTATATCCAAGATATATGAAGAACTCACACAACTCAATAGCAAAAAACAATCTGATTAAAAAATGCACAAAGGAGCTGAATAGACATTTTTTCCCAAGAAGACTTACAAATGGCCAACAGGTACATGAAAAGATGTTCAACATCACTAATCATCTTTCAGATGATTAATCACTGAATCATCACAGAAATGCAAATCATCAGAGAAATGCAAATCAAAACCACAATGAGATATCACCTCATACCTGTCAGAATTGCTATCATCAAAAAGACAACACTTATATGTGAAATCTAAAAAACAAAATGAATAAACGAAACAAAACAGAAACAGACTCATAGATACAGAGAACAAACTAGTGATTGCCAGAGGAGAAGAGAGTGGGGGATAGTGAAACAGATGAAGGGGATTAAGATGTACAAACTTCCAGTTATAAAATAAATGTCATGGGGGAATATATACAGCATAGGGAATATAGTCAATAATACTGTAATAACTTTGTAGGGTGACAGATGGTAACTAGACTTAGAGTAGTGATCATTTCATAATGTATTAAAATATCAAATCACTGTGTTGTACACCTGAAACTAATGTAATATTATAAGTCAATTATACTTCAATTAAAAATGCAAATTAAAAATGCAATAAGGCAGCAGTACATACTATAATTTCTACAATTTGAAAAGAATCACAAAATATTATAAATAACTCTGTGCCTGCACATTTGATAACCTAGATGAAATAGACCAATTCCTCAAATGACACAATTTGCCAAAACTAACACAAGAAGAAACAGATAATCTGAATAGAACTCTGTCCCTTAAAGAAATAGAATCAATAATAAATATCCTTCCGAAAGAGAAAACACAAGATCCACTTGGGTTCACTGGTGAATTCTATCAAATATTTAAGAGAGAAATTATACCAATTCTCTACAACCTCTTCCAGAGGATAGAAGCAGAGGGTATACTTCCTAACTTATTCTGAGTCCAGCATTACACTAACAGCAAAATCAAATAAAGAAATTTCAAGAAAAGAAAATTACAAACCAATATCTCTCATGAACATAGATGCAAAATCCTCAACAAAATATTAACTAATCAAATCCAAAAATGTATAGAAAGAATTATACATCACACCAAGTAGAATTTATCCCAGTTATACCAGGGTGGTTCAACATTTGAAAACAAATTAATGTAATGCATAATAACATCAATAGACCAAAAAAAAAAAATCACACGATCATATAATTAGATTCAGAAAAAGTATTTGACAAAACACAACACCCATTTATGATAAAGCTCTCAGTAGACTAGAATTAGAGGAGAAATTCTTCAACTTGATAAAGAATATCTACAAAAAACTTTCATCTAACATACTTAATGATCAGAAGCTAGAAGATTTCCCATTAAAATCAAGAGCAAGACAAGGATGTCCCCGCTCACTCCTTTTCAACATAGTACTGGAAGTCCTAGTTAATGCAATAAGAAAAGAAAAAAATAAAAAGTAGACAGACTGGAAGGAAGATATAGAGCTGTATTTATTCACAGATGACATGGTTATCTATGTTGAAAATGCAAACAACAGCAACACAAAACATCCTGGAACTAATCAATTACAGCAAGGTTGTAGTATACAAGCTTAATATTCAAAAGTCGATCACTTTCCTGTAAACCACCGATGACCAACTGGAATTTGAAATTAGAAACACAATTCCATTTAGCACCCCACAAAATGAAATACTTAGGTATAAATTTAACAAAATGTATACATGATCTATGTGAGGAAAATTACAAAACTGATGAATAAAATCAAAGATCAAAGTAAGCAGAGCAATATTCTGTGTTCATATGTATGAAGAAAATATTGTCCAATGTCAATTCTTCCCAACTTGAACTATGATTCAATTCAATACCAAAAAAATCCCAGGAAGTTATTTGGTGGATATCAACATATTCTAAAGTTTATATGCAGAGTCAGAAGACTCAGAATAGCCAACTCAATACTGAAGGAGAAAAACAAAGTTGGAGAACTGATATTACCCAACTTCAAGACTTACTATAAAGCTATAATAATCAAGTCAGTGCAGTATTGGTGAAAAAATAGATTAATAGATTAATGTAACAGAATAGAGAGCTCAGAAATAGACCAAGATAAATATAATCAATTGATCTTTGACAAAGGAACAAAGGCAGCACAGTGGAACAAAGAAAGTGTTTTCAACAAATGGTGTTGGAACAACTAGACATCCACATGCAAAAAAAAAAAAAAAGAATCTAGACACAAACCTACACCCTTCATAAAAATTAACTTAAAACAGATCACAGACCTAAATGTAAAACTATAAAACTCCTAGAAGATAACATAGGAGAAAACCTAGATGACCTTCTGTATGTTGATAACTTTGTAAATACAATATCAAGGACATAATTCATGAAAAAAATAATTGATAAGATGGACTTCATTAAAATTTAAAACTTCTGCCCTGTGAAAGACAATGTCAAGAGAATGAGAAGACAAGCCACAGACTGGGAGAAAATATTTGCAAAAGACACTTCTGATAAAGAACTGTTAAAAAGAACTCTTTTAAACTCAACAGTAAGACAACAAACAAACTAATTATAAAAATGGGTCAAAGACCTTCACAAACACCTCACCAGGTGGCAAATAAACATATGAATCATATGAAATAAGCATATAAAAATGTACCACATATGTCATCAGGGAAATAAAAATTAAAACAATGAGGTACCACGACACACCTATTAGAATGCCCAAAATTCAAAACTCTGACAACACCAAATGCTGGTGAGGTTGTTGAGCCAGAAGGATTCTCATTTATTGGTGGTGGGAATACAAAGCGGTACAGTCACTTTGAAAGACAGTTTTGCAGTTTCCTGCAAAACATACTCTCACCATATAATACGGCAACTGTGCTCCTTAGTATTTACTCAGAGGAACTGAAAACTTATGTCTACACAAAACCTTACACACGGATATTTATAACAGCTTTATTCATAATTGCCCAAACTTGGAAGCAACCAAGTTGCCCTTCAGTAGGTGATTGGAGAGATAAACTGTGGTACATCAAGACAATGGAAAATTATTCAGTGCTAAAAAAAAGAAATGAGCTATCAAGCTGTGAAAACACAGTGAAGAACCTTAAACACATATTACTCAATGAAAGAAGCCAAAAGGATATGTACTATATGATTCCAACTATTTGACATTCTGGAAAATGCAAAATTATGGAGACAGTAAAAAAATCAGTGATTGCCAAGCATAGGGCTGAGAGGGAGGGATGAAAAGGCAGAGCACAGAGAATTTTTAGGGCAGTGAAAATACTCTGTGTGACATTATAATAATGAATACATGTCATTATAAATTTGTTCAAACCCATACAATGTACAAAACAAAGAGTGAGCCCTAATGTAAACTGTGGACTTTGGTTGATTATGATATGTCAATGTAGGTTCATCAATTATAACAAATGTACCACTTTGGTGGGGGAAGTTGATAATGTGAGGGGCTGTGCATGTGTGAGGTCAGGGAGCATACGGGAAATCTCTGTACCTTTCTTGCAATTTTGCTAAAACTGCTCTCTTAAAAAAATAATTTTATAAAAAAAATAAAAGAATGACAATACCAAAATATCACACAACTGTAACTCATCTGGTAAATTGGTAGAAATATATGTTTATACCATATCTTTCTTAAACTGTTTGTATACAGCCACTAGAAACTTACCACATGAGTATTTTGTGACCCAGCAATTCCTCTCCTACGTATATCTAAAAGAAATGTGTACACACGTTCACCAACAGATATATACAAAATGTTCACAGTACAGCCTTGAAGTTTAGAAACAAGTCAAATGTCCATCTACTGATGAGTGGAGAAACAAATTGCGGTATGTCCATATAATGGAATATTGTTTGGCAGTAAAAAGGAATAATGTACTGATACACGTGACAATTTGGATGAACCTCAAAAACATTATACTAAGTGAAATAAGCTATTCACGAAAGACCACACGTTGTATGGTTCCGTTTATATGAAAGGTTCAGAATAGGCAAATGTATAGAGACAGAAATATTAGTGGTTGCCTAGGGGTGGGAAGGGGGATGGAGATTGACTGCTAATGGGTGTGAGTTTCTTTGGGGAGAAACTTGCTTTATAAATTTTCTTTTTAAATATTCTAAAATTACATTATGGTGATGGTTGAACAGCTCTGTAAATATACCAAAACCATTGAATTGTACATGTTAACTGAGTGAATTTTATGGGACATTATTTATAGCCCAATGAAACTGCTTTAAAAAAACACAAAGAAATGCCAGTACATACTCATTATAGTAGTGAAATTTTAAAAGAATGGTAATCAAAAAATATGACTCTAAAAAGAGAAAAATAAAAATATGACTCTACTGTAGCTCTCAGCCAGTAAGTTGGCAGGAATATAAATTGTTACAATATCTTTGGAAAACTATTGGGCTGTGGCTACAAAAGCTTAACATATTGGGCTTCCCTGGTGGCGCAGTGGTTGAGGGTCCGCCTGCCGATGCAGGGGACACGGGTTCGTGCCCCGGTCCGGGAGGATCCCACATGCCGCGGAGCGGCTGGGCCCGTGAGCCATGGCCGCTGAGCCTGCGCGTCCAGAGCCTGTGCTCCGCAACGGGAGAGGCCACAACAGTGAAAGGCCCGCGTACCGCCAAAAAAAAAAAAAAAAAGCTTAACATATGTCTATCCTGTGACCCGGTAATTCCTCTCCTACGTACATCTGAGAGAGATGTCTATATATATACTCACTAAAAGATAGATAGAAGATACCAATGAAAGCACTGTTTGTAACAGCCAAAAAAATTGGAAACAACCCAAAGGGCTATGAACAGTGCAAAGGATAAATAAATTGAGGTATAATCATAAAATAAAATATAAAAATTAACACTACTGCTACTCTCAACAACATAGAAGAATCTCATAAATACAATGTTGAGTAAAACCCACCAGACATGCAACATACATACAAATAAATCTGTCCGTTTATTTAAGGTAAAAAAATAGACAAAGTGAATCTCTGGTGATTTGGGATGAAGTCGTAGTAACTGTGAGGGAACACAGGAGCCTTCTGGAGAGGTAGGTGCTGGTTATGTTCTATTTCTTGATTTAGGTTATGAATGCATTCATGTTTCATTTGTGAGAATTTCAATGAACTTTATTTTTCGTGAACTGTGCACCTTCCTGTATGTACGTTTTGCTCTGTGTACAATTAGCCCAGTGAGGGTGAAAGGGGATGGGGGGCAAACCAAAACCAAAACCCTGGAGAGCACCTGTTCTCTCTGAGGATGGTGGCTACCCCTCGACTCCACCTGACCTGCCTGTGAGAATGCCGACCCAGTGACTTCAAACTATCTACTTTTTAAGAGAAGCTGGAAATATTTCCCTGAAATTCTCTATTTTTAGGTGTTGGCCAAGATTTCAATTGTCAAAACATTGTGAAAACCATCGAAAGCACAACCAGAGCTGGGTTCTACCTTTGGCTGGCAGTTTGGGTCACTAATGGCAGTTTCAGGTGGCTCTGTCACTTAACTTTGTGCATGATCTTGGCAACATTTCTTAACCTCCCCAAGCCTCAGTTTTCTCATCTATAAGGATTAGAATAATAACACTTTCCTCTCCGGGTTATTAAGAGGACCGACTGCTTGTTAAAAATCACTTAAGACTATGCCTCTAATTCAGCAAGCTCTCAATAAATGATCATTGTTATTAGTATTATTTTTATTGCCAGAGTACTACTCTCTGAGGATAACTAAAAAGAAAAAAGGGTGACAGCTTGAAACAAAGACATACAGCTACGGCTTTCCACGCCCATATTTTCCTGTCACCCCTATCTTCCTTCTCTCCCGCTAACTGGTTTCCTGTCTTAAATCTCCTGCTATCATCCTACTAAAGGCCTCAGAAGTCACCACCACTTGTTTAGAATGAAAATGGGAGTAAGGCAGCTGGAAGATCTATTTCTATTGCCCCACTCTGAGTCTCCACACTCTTTTTTTTTCTCACAGAAATACTATGAAATGTGGCCCTTTATTTCTAAAATGTTATTCCTGTTTTAGAGAAAGTAGGATATGAGTTGGATAGCTTTTTGTGGACTGACCTGGACACCAAACCACAATAAATAATATAGAGTTATTTTCAGTGGTATATGCATTCATGATTTCAAACTGCCTGTAAAAGAAAATTTGGTACATACCTGTCTTTTGACATGTGACTTCTTGTGCCACAATAGTAAGGTTTAAATTTCGTACATAAACAAAACGTTCAGGGTGATCTCATAAAGTGAAAACCTATAGGTAATTAATAGCTTTCATAACTGAAACTTTACAAACACAAGTAACATTCCAAAATTCCTGATCCTGTTTTGATAATATTCTACTGCAGAAATAAGAAAAATAAAAGACAAGCCTTGGCAGAGAGATGTCAAACTTAAGGGTAAATCAGAAAGTGAATAACGATCACCTATATAATCAAAAATTTGTTCTACAAAGTTTCAACCAGCTACAACTGATTTTCGGCATTCAAAATGCATCTGGATGTACTTATCAGTATGGCCCTTTGACTCAATATTTACATTGAAAATCAGTAATATTCTATAATTAAGCATTATTTGCGTGGTGTGCTCATAATTATTCTAATTAATATCTCCAAAGTCATGTGAGGCTAGGATTTATTATCTCCATTTTCAGATGAGGAAATTAAGACAGGATAAGTAAATAAATGAATGTCATATAGAAAACAGCATTTTCTAAGTTGGGATTGGACTCAGGTCTAGTGTGAGTCTTCAGCTCAGGCTCTTAGTTGCTGCATTAGAATGATGGTCCTGGTGCTGGTGGCTAACAGTCCTCCAAAGGCCATGACTTTGTCTCCTTGGCAGGAAACACCATTCTGGAAGCCAAGAGTTTATCAATCTACTTCTTCCTTTTAGTGACCAATTCCATTCCTTGGCTCAGATCAGGATGGTGATGGTGAGCTCTTTTGCTGTATTTTTTAGGGTCTAGCCAAGTAAGCCCTTTTCCTTGTGCCACTGCTAGGAAGGAAGAAAGTGATTTTTTTTTTCCATCGTTAGTGAATGATTTCATTCTTATAAGGCAGAGCAAAAACAAGACAGCAAGAAAAGGAACATGAAATCTCATTTGGGGATAAAGAAATCAACTTATTTTCAAATGGTGTGTAATTGTGTATAGATAAATGTGTGCATGTATAATTTTAAAAAGTGGAGTATAATTAAAACATTTGAAATATCTCAGCAAAAATTACACATAGAAATTCTATGGTCCCACATCTTTACTACCATCCTTTCTCAAGTCACTGGCTTATTATACCCAAATATCCTCTCTTTAAAGAAAATTAAGCAGAAATAAAGAGAGCAACTCAGCATTAAGAAGAGAAAAAAGTGATAATAATATGTTGGAAACAGAAACTGCAGTCTAACGAGAGCTTCCCCACCTTCATTACCATTCTTCCAAATAAATCTCCCTGCTCCTCTTGAGCTGGCAAATAAAAAAATCAACCCACAAGATATATGTGTGTGCTTCTCCTGATGAGCTTTGCCATCCATCTACAGTACGTCCCACATGCCAGTTTGAAGATGGGCTAGAGGGAGAATTAAAGACTTCAGAAAGTCCACAGCATAATCAAGAAGGCTTTTCTCTTCTGACTACACAACTTTCATCTCTGTCTTATGTGATTTTCTCCCCATCCCCTTCACTCTGTGGCAAAGATCCTGATTGCTGTTGGGACATTAACTGAGCATATAACTAACCTTTCAGGGCAACCAACTGGTTTCCACTATACGGCACCAATGCCTTTGATACGTTTCATTTTGGCAAGGACTCCCTAAAAATTATTTATTCTAACTTTATTCACAACTGCTGGAATTCTTTCTAAGCTATCCATACCCTTGCTTGAGCACTCCTAAGTCTTGGGAATAACTCTCCCTCTCAAGAGAGTATGTTGCATTTTGGGCTTTTAAAATTATTTAAGATTCCTTTGTTATATGGAGTTTGTGATTTCACTTATTGCTATCGATTTGGTGCTTTAGAATGAATTGAGTCTCTTTTTCACATGGCTGCCCTTCAAGCATTTGGAAAAGAGACCATGACTCACCTGAGATTTCTTTTCTCTGTTAAACATCCTTAGGCTCCAGAACTTCATCCTCTAGTTGTTTCTACCACTCCCTCTTCAAGGCAGATGTTACTAATTACAATCTTCATTTCTACTGATCTGAGCTCAGAATCCTCCTTCACATGGCTCTCCAGGCAGCCACTATTCAATTTGAATTGAAATGTGAGTTTGAAACCCACTTGCCATCCTTGGGAGTTTGGTTTCAATATGATAAAGTTCAGTGAAGATGGAGGCGGGGAGTGGATTAAAGCTCTTTAATAATTTGAACATGGCCTTCCCTGGTGGCGCAGTGGTTGAGAGTCCACCTGCCGATGCAGGGGACACGGGTTCGTGCCCCGGTCCGGGAAGATCCCACATGCCGTGGAGCGGCTGGGCCCGTGAGCCATGGCCGCTGAGACTGCGCGTCCGGAGCCTGTGCTCCGCACAGGAGAGGCCACAACAGTGAGAGGCCCGCGTACTGCTAAAAAATAAAATAAAATAAATAATTTGAACATGCTCTAGTTTGGGTACTTGTCCAAGGTTGATGTCAGTGTTTCCTTCAAATTAAATTAAGGAGTTACATAGGATGTCAACTGTGCCCTTGATGATGCAGATTCCATTAAAAAGAACTGTTTCTAAGCAGATCATTGGAACCAAAATACCCATATTTGGCAAGATCCTCAGTGCTAGATTATTAAGAGAACAAGGCAATAAAAGTGAATGACTGAGTGGTATCTGTAAACATTCTGTCAGAACTTTTGTTTAGCTTAGTTTAAGAAATGATTACTTATTTTCTATTGATTTTTATTCAGGTCCATATATTTCACAGCTGTGTCTAACACCTAGAATCTAGAATATCCTTGTTTGACAGCAATATATGCTCTCAGTTTACAGCAGGTTTCATTTAGGAGTGCTATTTCTTTATAAAAATACCTAAAGAAGGTTTTCAGAAGGAAATATTGCTTAGAAGCTTAATCTCCTTTACAGTCATCGTCACCTTCTGCCAAGAGAACTGGAGAATATTCTATCCTTGTTGCATGAGATCATGCTCATCTACTGCCAAACTTCAGAGAGGCCACCCAGAGCACATATTTCTCCATCTGTCAGCACCAGGAAACCATTGCAATTTATGGATGAATAATTATTAAGACGAGTTTGTGGCTCTTTCTCTGGGTACAAGTTTTTGGGACGAAGTTAGGGTGTGCAAATATAGTGCCTATCTGTGATAAATCAGTATTAAACTTGTTAGGTTAGATTATTATTTTTTAAATAGTCAAGCTGCCTTCAAACAACAACAAAGCACTTGATTTCTCCCCACTTGACCTAGTTATTCTATATATGCTGGTGGTACAGACTAAATAAACATCAACTATCTCTGCTTGTGGCTAGAATTCACTGTAATAACAGTTTATTTGTTTACTTAGAATGATGGCCCAAATGCCTTAGCTTAAGAAGAATGGAAAAACTATTACTGAAGTGAATCTTCCAGTGAAAATATTTAAAAATAAACTCCAGGCAGATGGTTGGCCTAAAAGAAGGCCTTGGTGGTGAAGTGAGTAAGAACTCTTGATAAAGAGTCCTGTTGACTTAGAGAATGCTGGTCAGTTGTTGATTCAACACTAATGGATCCACGGGTTATTACTTTTGAACAAATATATGTTTAGGCAGAAAGAATACAGCTCCTTTTAACAACTGGTTGTTAGCAAAGAGGAAGAAAGAAAAGGCAAATGTGTGGAACGTGATTTCTTCCCAGTGACTAGGTGAATAATGTAAACCTTTTGCTCGTTGGTTATGATGTTGATTCATCCTGTGAAAATTGTGCTCATGATAAGACAGAAGACCCAATAAACTCTTCACTTTTTTGTTTTCCATCTTGGCTCTTCAGTCTTGCAATTGAGTTCCTGTTCATCATGCAGAGATCAACTAAATTCTCAGAAACAGATGGTGTTCCCTTTACCACCAACTTACCCTCTGTAGTTCTACAGTTGGCAAGGCCAGATGGATCCACATCCTGAAATTAAACTTTTCACCAAATTCTTATAAGTAAGCAGACGTGTTATTAACATGGACTTCTGGACGTGGAACAATACACAGAGATGATTGATTAGAAACTCTAATTAAAGGCAACAATGTGGAAGAACTGAAGCAGTGAGTTCATTCTGAAAATAAGGAGCATATTTATATCCTATAGTCTTTGAGTAACAAAACTGAACCAATAATTAATACATTTTCAAGTGGTTGGCCAAATGATCATTGCTTGCTTGTGACTTGCATTTATCCTCAGCCGTCTAAAACTGTCTGCAGATAAATCCAGTAAAAATAGTATATATTATATTAGGTCTCAGGAGCGTTTTTTACTTTGGGAGAGAAAAGTTGGAGCACACTCAAACTTCCCTTAAGTCCACTGATGTTTCGTCATCCAAAATTCACTTTAAAAGACAAATCTAATGATATGCTTAGTGTTACAAGGAGCTTAGAGAGGTGCTTCACCTACAAGAATTAGAAAGGAAATATGTTGTCCCTATAGCACAAACTGTAAAACCAACACAGAGCAGAACAGAAATATCCAAAGCTACCTGCTGGCTTCATCTTAGTCATTCAAGTCACAATTTAAATATCATTTTTAGTAATTCAAGCTCAGTTATGCTTTTTTATTTACATCTTTTTTTTTTTTTTTTTGCGGTACTAGGGTCTTTCACTGTTGTGGCCTCACCCGTTGCGGAGCACAGGCTCCTGACGCGCAGGCCCAGCAGCCATGGCTCACGGGCCCAGCCGCTCAGCGGCATGTGGGATCTTCCCGGACCAGGGCACGAACCCGTGTCCCCTGCATCGGCAGGTGGACTCTCAACCACTGCGCCACCAGGGAAGCCCCCGTTTTTTATGTCTTAAGAGGACATTTGAAAACACCGTTCTTAACACTGGACCATGACATGGCTCCATTATGTAAATATTTCAAATATCAAAAATGTATATATTAAAAAAAAAACCCAAATGAATCACTGAATGAATGCATACAAGAATGAATGAATGGGAAGATGACTCTTCAAAGACATGAAGTTTACAAATATACCACTGTTATTGCATGGGCTTGAATAAATATCCTGTAGTCCCTTCCCCAAAATAATAATAATATCATTTTTATCAGATAAACCTTCCCCATCACCAAACGTCTCTATCCCTCCAGCCATGATTACTTCAGCACTGCTTTTTCCTCATAGTTCTTTTTACTACGTGATGTTCCTTTGTTTATGGAATGCTTTTCCTTGGAACGTGTGCTTCCTAAGAACTGAGATGTGTCTCTCATCACTAATGGAGTCTCAGCACCTCAAACAATGTCTGACACATACTAGGCCCTCATAAATACTTGTTGAGTAAATGAATAAATAAGTGAATGAATACAGAGGTGGTAGATGATTCCTAGGCCAGGAAGTCTGCCCTGTAATGAAATTTAATGTATTCATGTATCTAACCTTCATGTAACAGATTAGTTCCCACATGGAGACACAGAGGCAAAGGCTTATGGTGCTTATCTAGAAACTATCCAGAAGAGACGATACCTGGTTATCACACTGCTAGTACTCCTCCTATGAATGATAGGAACGATGTAGCCTTTGCTTTTGCCCTTAGACATCTCTTTCTCCATCTTTCCTCCATGCAACTTTCCTTTCCATCATTCCCTTCCTTACAGGAGATATAAACATATACTAGAGCCTAGTTTCCTGGGTTCAGTCTTGACTCTTCCACTTATAAGGTGATCTCGGGCAAGTTACTCAACCTCTCTCTGCTTCGCTTTCCACAAATACAAAGAAAGGATGAGCAAAGTCCCTAGGTATGTTTTGACAATTGAATGTAAATACCTCATGTGTAAATCAGCTGCAATAGGATCTAGCTGCTCTAGCACGTAGTAAGTACTCAATAAATGCTAACTATTATGATTACTTTATCTTCTGTTGATTTCTGCTCTGACATATAGTAGAAATTCAAATATTTGATTTACTTTATTTGACCCTATTGTGTCCAAGTTCTACCACTTTTTGCTTTAATGAATTTTCAATTTTTTTCCTTGTATAAATGTATTCTATACTTATTTTTCTTCCTAAATTTCAGGATGTGTCATCTGGTTCTATTGTTCTAGCATTTGGTGGACAATTCTAATCTTATTTAGAATAAGATTAGACATCCATGCTTTTATTTCTTTTTAATTCAGATATATTTCTCCACCGCCATGTTTTTAAAACCTCAATTCGCATAGAAGCAACTCTAAATCTTTTACTTCGCCCAACTGTTTTCTATCTGAGATGTGTGTGGTAGGCAGAATTCTAAGATAGCCTGCAAAGTGTCCTGCTCCCCTGGTGTCTACACCTTGCATAATCTCCAGGAGTGTGAATTAGGTGATTCAGGTAATGTCTGTGGCACCGTAGGGAGATTATACAGGTTGGCCTCACCTAATCACATGTGCCCTTCAAACAGAGCTTTCTCTGGCTAGTCACGGAGCTAAATCAGATTCAGAGAAGAACTTGATGCACTGTGGCTGGCTTGAAGATGGAGGGAACCATGTGGCGAGGAATGTGAATGGCCTCTAGGAACAGAGAGAGACCCAAGATTTACAGCCAGCAAGGAAATTAGGGTCCCCGTCCTACAACTGCAAGAAACTTAAGTCCTGCCAGCAAAAAGAATGATCTTGGAAGCAAATTCCTCTCCAGAGACTCCAGAATAAAATTCAGCCTGGCCAATGCCTTGATTTCAGCCTGTGATTCCCTGAGCAGAGAACCCAGACACACCGCACCAGATTTTTAACCTACAGAACTTCAAACTAATTAATAGGTGTTTTTTAAACCCCTAAATTCGTGATAATTTGTTACGCAGCAATAGGACATTAATATCATGTGTTTCCCTTGAGGTGCACTGACCAAGTCTGTATTGAGTATTACAGGTGCAGCCAAATCGTGGTTAGGTACCAGAAATACTGTCAGTCTAAGCTAACATGGATGCAGATCACTGAAAGAGAGGGAGCTAGCTATCACACTGGGCCCTCTAACAATAAAGAAATTGAGCTCAAAGTAATTCACAGGAGGAAATTATGGGATATATCCAAAACCTGGCATTAATTTTTCCTCATTAAACGTCACTGAAAAAGGCTTCAGGTAGTTGAAAGCATCTGATCAAACAAGCTATCTATTCACATAGCAGTTTATAAGTGAACAATATTTAAACCCATTTAAGAAGATTTCCAATTAACCCAAGGTCTGAAAGAGATCATCTGTTTTTCCCTACTTGGGATGTAACTACACTTCAGCCTCTGTGAGTCTCGAAGGCATGAGGTCTTATAAGCTCACTAATAGGATGCTTTGGGGGATGTGACCACATCATTCCTGCTATTTCCACTTCTTCAAACCTTATTACAGATGTCAAGGAAATTTGAAGATTTTTCAAACGTCTGATCTCCCTGTCATGTTTTGAGAGATTGAATTTAAACACCTTTATTTCACCCTATATTTGCTCAAAAAAGCCCAGGATGACAGCCTCACAGAGGCAGAAGATGGAAAAGGGCATTGAAAGTTCTTTTAGACTTTGATGAGATGAGAGTGATTAAAAGGAGAAAGGAGAGGGAATGAGGTCACTTTCCCAAAGCTTTATGTGCTCTCTGATATAATGCTCTCCAAAGAGGCTGGTACAGTGAAGTCATTTTGGCTTTGGTGAAAGCCATGGATTTGACGGAGCTTTCTGAATAGAGCTCTGTGGTAATACATCAATAAATCTGACCTATTATTGAGACTAGCATTTTTAATAACAGGCTTGGAGAGGGAAACAAAATTTACAGATTACATGGCTACTTTATTTCATAGGAAAGAAAAAACAATAAAAGCAATTATGCAAGCAATAATCCCTCTGATATAAATTACTTTGCAATGACTCATAGAAACCAGAATGTATCAGTCAGGGTCCAATCAGGATACAAAACCACGTTGTAATTTGAACGTGGAAAGTTTAACATAGAGAATTAGTAACTCTAACATAATATTGGAGTGCCAAGGGTGGGCTAGTAAGAAGTGCAGGGAACTCTAAAGAATATAGGAGTAACAGTCTGTCATACAGAGTGAAGTAAGTCAGAAAGAGAAAAACAAATACCGTATGCTAACACATATATATGGAATCTAAAAACAAAAAAAAGGTTCTGAAGAACCTAGGGGCAGGACAGGAATAAATATGCAGACGTATAGAATGGACCTGATGACGTGGGGAGGGGGAAGGGTAAGCTGGGACAAAGTGAGAGAGTGGCATGGACATATATACACTACCAAATGTAAAATAGATAGCTAGTGGGAAGCAGCCGCATAGCACAGGGAGATCAGCTCGGTGCCCTGTGACCACCTAGAGGGGTGGGATAGGGAGGGTGGGAGGGAGGGAGACGCAAGAGGGAAGAGATATGGGAACATATGTATATGTATAACTGATTCACTTTGTTATAAAGCAGAAACTAGCACACCAGTGTAAAGCAATTATACTCCAATAAAGATGGTAAAAAAAATAAATAAATAAAAGAATATAGGAGTAACAGAAAAAGGAGCCACTAACCTTACGGCTGATAAACTGCATCTAAGGAAGAGCTCCTGCCTGCGAGACTTTTGGAGGACTTGACTCTGGCTCCTGTGGTGCTGCACCAGCAGAACTCACTGTAAATCTACCCTTTAGGGTGCTGGGCAAAGCTCTTCACAGGAGGTGTCTCTCTGGAGCTCCTCTGCCTACAAAACTGCCCTGGTGGGGAGAATGGGGTAGGCGGGCCTGGGGCTGCTGCTGGGCCACACAGGGCAAGAGTCAGGCGCTGGAAAAACTGTGGTGCAAGAGCTGGGCGTTAGGAAAGCCACACACACAGTGCTGAAGCCAAGCTGCCCATCCTGCACGAACCAGATGCTCAAGATGTCACCTACACTACAGGAGTCTGGCACTGAAGAAGTCACGTGCTGTGGAAGCCTGAGGCTGGAGGGTCGCAGAAGCCAGCTGCTGGAGAAGCCACCACGCTGGAGAATCAGCTCGCACGGCAGGAGCCTAGAACCAGGAAGGAAGACCCGTCCTCCCGATGTCTCTCTAGTGCCCTCTACTGACAACATTTAACATCCTGCCAGCTGACGAAGGCAGAATGTTTACGTTAAGAACACACAGGTTGGTCAAGGAAGGTGAGACTGAAAGGTGACGAACTGCTAACTGGCAGAACACATCCTTTAATGCAACCCCTATACTTGAGATAGTGTTGTTTTTTTCATCTGTGAAGGAGTTCTCTCTGATGCTTGTACCCGACTGACTGGGAATTTTACCCTCTGTTACCACCTCCAGCCATTTGAGAATGTTCACGTTTTTATCCTCAATATATGTGATAACTTTTGTATTTATAACATGCTGGTGAATCTGCCCAACTCCTCACATTCTTATCTCTTAACACAGATATAACCCCACGCTCCAGGTTTGAAATTGCCTCTAAGTGATCACAGGTCAGGGTCCAGGGGACACCAGGGAGCTGCTTCTAGTTATCCTTTCCCAGTGGGTCATGGTGACCACAATTATTTTTCCCAGTGACGATGTGTGGGAACACGCATGAAGCATTGCCAACTGGGGAAGCTCACCTGAGCCTTGGTGTCCAGGGTCTTTACTGGGGTTCAGTCTCATAGATGTGGCTGTCTTCCAGCCCCTCCAGAGGTCAACATGATACCACATGGTCCAAGGTCTCCAACATAAATCACATTGTTCACGTAGTGATGCTATGCTAGCACATAGCACATCCGTCACAGTCCAAGGCCCCCAAGTAGCCAAGGACAGTCTCATCAGGCAGGACATTCCATGGGCTCATAGGTTACCTCTCAGGAGTCTGGAAAGACCCAGAGCTTTTCCTGAGATGTGCAAAGTGCGGCCAATCATGAGTTAACCCTTTACTGTTCATCATTTGACCTCAGTCCTTGCCTAGTTGCCCTCATTTATAAACTAAGGAAAGATGGACCAAGATAATCCCTAGCTCTAAAGGGTTACATGGATTTAATTTTTTAGTTAAGCAACACAGCAGTGCAGTAAGCTTTTTCTTTTTTTTTTTTTTGTGGTATGTGGGCCTCTCACTGTTGTGGCCTCTCCCGTTGCGGAGCACAGGCTCTGGACGCGCAGGCTCAGCGGCCGTGGCTCATGGGCCCAGCCGCTCAGCGGCATGTGGGATCTTCCCGGACCGGGGCACGAACCCGTGTCCCCTGCATCGGCAGGCGGACTCTCAACCACAGCGCCACCAGGGAAGCCCCGAGTGCAGTAAGATTTTAAAGACTATCCTCATTCAATAAATAGTTGAAGAAACACCAGTGTACAAAGCAAAGACACATTTTGGGGGGTATGTTTCTTACAATTAGGTAATAATTCTCTTTATCTTTGCATTCGGATTGTAAAGACCTGTGGTGTTTTTTTCAAAACACACTCCCTCCTGGCCTTTCCACCCTGCCTAAAATCCCCACCCAAATCTCTGGAAAATGAGTGCCCCTCAGGAGATTTTGAAGATTAGTTCAGGCTAATTGCTGCTGGATAAGTAGTGTTTAGCAGCTGTTTAAAATAAGAAGAGAAAGGGAGATGGGTTTATTTTGCAGCAAGAAGAATTTAGGTTCAATTTAAGGACAATTTGCTAACTAAGAAGAACATGAAAAACTAAAATAATTAACAAGGTTTATGGGGTCTCCTCGTCTAGAAAAAAATCAGAAAGTGAATTCCTTTATTTTCTGGATAGTTCAAGTTTAGATCTGACCTTACAAAGATGCCAGGGCGGAGCGGGGGTGGGTTTTTGTAACACTCCTAAGCTCAGAAGCTACACCACATACAAAATAAACTCAGCAGATCAGGCTGCAAAAGCAGACTAGAATGTTTTAGTAGACAGAGCATATTGTTGGCATTTCCCATTTCAGTTTAAGCTGAGGTTGAAGGTGGATTAATTTTGGAGTATTGTATTGAGGTTATTTGGGATGAGAAATGCTAAAACATAGAGGTACAGTATGTTTTGAGCTGGTATTTCAGCTCTCTGCAGGACCAAGCTTCTGTTCCAAGGAAGCCAAAATGAATTTGAAAGCCATGATTGCCATGCCTTCAGAGAAGGAGGTTTTCTACTCAAAGAGCAAGGTCCTCAGTACCTGGTTGCGTAGGTAAGTTTGATTCTGCACTGGGCAAGGCCAATTAACATCCACTATGTGCCCTCATCTCCCTGTTCACTGGTACCTCCTTCGCTGGTTTTATAGAGTGGCATCTTTATAGATGGTGTAGGAGGCCATCACAGGAAATCATTACTCTGGGAGTGGACTGGGGCAGTGTATCACTAAACATCATCCTGGAAAGTGAGAGGCAATGGCCAATTCACAGTTTGTGTAATTCTAGTACAATCCCATTATGTTAAGAGCTCATTTATTACGAAAAGGAGAAAGAGAGAGAATGACACGGAATCTAACCAGGGAAGAATTGCTTTTGGTCTAAGTAAAAATTAGCATTAAATTCACTAAGATTAAAGTTCCGGATTCAAACAGATCGTCGAAGATGCATGGAGTAAGAAATGGTAAATATATTCTTAATATGAGCTAGTTGACTAATTTTGAGAAGTTGGCAACTGCTACAGACTGAATGTTTGTGTCCCCCAGCCCTCAATTCATATGTTGAAACCTATTCCTCAGTGCGATGGTATTTGGAGATGGGGCCTTTGGGGGAGGTGATTAGGCCATGAGGGGAAAGCCCTCATGAATGGGATTAGTGCCCTTGTAAAAGAGACCCCAGAGAGCTCCCTTACTCTTTCCACCATGTGAGGACACAGCAGGAAGACAGACATCTCTGAACCAGAAAGCAAGCTCTCAGCAGACACTAAATCTGCCAGTGCCTTGATCTTGGACTTCTTGACCTCCAGAACCATGAGAAGTAAATATTTGCTGTTTAAGTCACCGATATATGTTATTTCTGTTATAGCAGCCAGGAGGGACTAAAACAGTGCACCACCTAACCGGTCGAATGAAATAAATATTATGGTTTGAGGATCAGAAGAGTTTCCCAGGTGGTCCTTACCTTGTGCTCCCTTGAGTCCAATTAACAGCAGCATCAGCAGTGCCCCTGGAAGACTGTTAGGGAAACAAAATCAGGTTCCCATGGAGACCTACAGAATCAGATTCTGCATTTTCACAAGGTCCTTGGGGGATTCACATGCCCATTCAGGTCTGAGAAGCACTGCTTGCAAATCTGGCCAGCTGCCTGTTTTTATAAGTCAAGTAGTACGAGTCACGCTTTTTTGATTATGTCTTGTCCATGGCTGCTTTTGCAGGACAATGGCAGAGATGAGTACTTGTGACAGAGACTGTATAGCCCACAAAGCCTAAAACATTTACTATCTGGCCCTTTACAGAAAAGATTTGCCGATCCCTATAAGTCCAGAATATTATTTCCTAGCTTGGTTGAGATAGGAAGGAAACCATCCTTTATTATCTGAGATAACATAGGGGCTTTTAGATTAGGTTTTTTTCTACCTTTCTTAGTTTTAATTTTCATAATACTGATTTTTGCAGATCAAGAGTAAACAATTTGTTCAAGATCCCATATCTAGTTAGTGGTGGAACCAGACCTCAAGTCAGGTCAGTCTGACTCCAAGGACCGTGACCTTTTCTCCCGCACCATGACTTGCCCCATAGGGAGTTGGCAGTCTCAACGTTCTGCTTATCTAGGGGTTATAGCACCTTGGGAAACAGAGCTAATGTTTCCCAGACTCATGCTTGATAGAATTATTCCAAAAAGTCAAATTCCTAACCTATACTGAGAAATCTCTCTGCTCTGCAGACCAATAGATGGCAGATGTACTTGAGAAAACAGATTAAGGACAGAAGGAGACTTGGAGGGTTTCTGGAATCAGTGCTCAGTGGGCCTCTGCTCAGATAGGCTCCTGTGGGCCTCTGCAGTGGCCAGGGCCTCACTTTCCCAGTTCCTGGAGATTAGAGCCTGTTCCACTTCTAACTTCCCTATTTTCAAATTCCAATGATTTAGTTTAATGATATCAACTTTGTGTTTAAGGGTAGGTCCCCGATTGTTGTGAACAGAATCACTTATTCAGAGAACTAGGGGTAGATTAGTCAATTCTAGACCCTGCTTTCCAGAAACTGACAGGGCAATGAGTTGAAAATAAGAGAGTGGTGTTTAAAATGGAAAACACCATCTTTGAAACTAGAGCCCGAGTCAGTCTGGATGACTAGAAGTGCATGCCTGGCTATGAAAAGCTTTGACTTAATACTTTGGTCCAATTATCTTTCCCTCATGGTTGTTTATTCTCTCTTTCTTTTTACTTAGCCTCATTAACCCAGGTAACCTAAGTAAACTCACCTTTCAGGTCTAGAAGCACTACTCATTTTCCCTTTTCTTCTCTATCTTCTTTTACTTCTTTTAAGATTTCAAGATAAGTGGGAACAAAAGGATTAAAAGTAATTTGATAATTTTTGCATTATAGAGTAAATTATGCAAAAGTATTTTGACTATTTAGGTCACCTTATTTTCTAGATTAGAGTATAAGGTATTGAATACCTTAGACCATACAGTACACTTTTGAAAAGCTCCTGAAGTGCCCTGCTTATGTAGTGTCATGTATATCCTTTCTTTTCCTTTTCCAAACCCTGAACTTTAAATAATAGCACTACCAATTGCAGTAGTCAATTTGGATTTTTCTTGTGTTGTTCTCTTGTCCTGAATGCAACTCTCAGCTTCCTACCAAGACTACAAGGCCCTCAAAGCTAAATATTTTGCTAGTATTCTTGGAGCATCCCTCTTTAATACTTGCTGGGCCCCAAATAAAATTCAATACTTGATTCTTGGTTGAGAGCGCAGACACATGCGTGACTGTATTTCTGGCCCCTAACACAGTGCCCTTTATAGAATAAACACTGAAGAAACATTTGTTGTATAATCCCTTTGCAAAAAAATTTTTTTTAATAATAAAAGTAAAAATAGTCCAACAAAAGCCAGAAATATCTGAAACTTCACTACAGGTACACTTCCCTATAGGTGGCCTTTGTAAAAAAAAAAAATGGCCTATAGAGCAGGACTTGTAATCCCTGATTGGAGGTACACAGGTATTCATGGCTGTCCTTCCATTCATCCTCCAACCCACACTGGTCCCGTTGCTCTTTGGAGACCATGTCAGCTCAGACCTACCATCTCATCAGCATTTATGAATATGTATTGTTTGTGAGCCACCAGTATACAAAAAAAAAGAAAAAAGAAAAGAAAGTTTTATTCCAAATAATGTTGACATTAACACGGGCTCATGACTTCTTCCAGACACCAAATGTTCTGGGCAGCCAGATGATAACCTGATCCCAAGACTGGAAAAAAAATTGATGGGCTTTGATTTCCATGTACCTTTTTGCCCGACAGTCAATAGAGGACTTTGCAGAAGACTTCACTGCAAAGAAAGGATCTGGAGAGAAGAAACAAAACAAAATGTCTTTCCAGCCTGACATCCCCAGGAGCAGCAGACCTACTCTTCTAAATATTTAGCAACCACTACAAATGAAAGTCAAGTCCTCATGTTTAGGATTGAGACATTTATGAAAGGACCATTTATTGCAAGGGCTTGAGTAGTGTGAGCTAAAGAGAGATATTCTCTACCTTTGGAAAGATCATTTATTTATTACATTCAGTGAGTATGTACTGAGGGCCTACTACACTGTTCTATAAGCTGGGGAATGAGTAGAGATAAAAGTAAACCCCAATTCCTGATCTCACAGAGCTTACATTTTAGTGGGAGAGAGACCACAAAGAATAAATAAAATGTAGAGTGTGTGAGAAGGTGCTAAGTGGTGAGAAGGTGCTAAGTGGTAAGAAGGGGCAGAAGGGAAGGGCTGGAATTTGACACAGGGTGTCAGAGAAGGTGTGCCTGAAAATGTGGATGCCCAGAGTCTACTGCCTAAGACCTCTGATTTAGGAATGGATAGGCACACAAATGTGAAAATGGAGAAAGTCAGAACAATCAGTAGAGGGCAGGGCGGTGCATCAGACATTGGCACTGTGTGCTGGTGACAGCCGGGGTGTTAGTCGAAGGAGCAAGTGTCTGTGTCGGGCAGGTGCTTAATTATGATGGTGCTAGAGAGGAAGAAAGATTGGAGGAGCTCCTTGGAGAAGAGAAGACTAATGCAATCTAACCACATTGGAGAGTTTCTCTGGAATAATAATTTTCTCAGGACAAACAGAGTGCCCTTTCCATGGACTACATTAGCTGAGACTTTAAAAGGCAGCAAAGCAAGTGCATACCAGGGGTACCCTCTTGTCCCTTACTCTCCCTGCCCCTCTCCAGACTTCAGGGAAACTAAGCGACTCCTCTTAGGCTAGAGGATAACGAATAATATAAACAACTTGTTATGTCAAGTGCTCTCAATTTTCCTTCTGCAAAGCCAAAAGGAGCCACAAAAGTTTCCCCCTTTTACTACAAAATGTCGACCTCCATTATCAGCTGGTACTAGCTGGGTGCCACTCCTGTTTCCTATTGCTGCGAGGCACATATGGCTGTGTGGCTGGGACCCCACAAATCATCCAGGAAGTTCATTTTTATTAGGAGCTTCTGCTCAATTAAGAGAGGCACCATGCTCCATCAATCAACTTCTGTTGCATTCGAGTCATCCCCCGTCACTCCACTACTAATAGTTCTGGTGCTTAAGGAAAAAGAAAAGATCTGGGGCATCCTAGCTCCAAAAGCCAAGGGGGTATGTCTGGCAGCTGCAGCACTGCTGTGGAAATTCCTTTAAAAATAAGACTGTGATTACAGAGGCAGGGAGTGGGGAATGCTTTGAGTGCCTTTACTCTTCAAAGATGTGAACTTTGATTCATTGAACCAGAAGCCTGTTAGATAAACAGTGCTTTAACATGTTCATATTAAATATGCAATTGTAGTGAACTGGAGTGTTTCATTATGTAGAAAAAGTTCGTAATGTAAGATACGTAGAATCCCATGTGGCAAAGTAGATGGACAAGAATGGGATTGTTATATATTTTTAACTCTTTTGCCCCCATTTAGACGCCTTATTCAAGATAAGGCTCTAAGTCAAAACTGCTCTTTTATAGCATCTTTTCCAAAAACCCTTCCAAGTACAGTCTATCCACCTTATTCACCAATTCTGTATTTGTGAATTCACCTACTCACTAAAATTTATTTGTAACCCCATGATTTTGACTTGAGTATTGATTTCTACTCCTGACTGTCTCACTCTGATTTGTAGACGTGCTCAGAGGGTGAAAAGTTTGGGTCGCTTGACTTGCACCTTCCCAGCTGAGGTAGAGCCGGGTGAAGCTCTGCCTTGGTTCATCTCTCATGCTGAGAGTTGACTGATGGACAGAAGACTAGAGGGAGTGGTGCAGTAGAAGAAATTCTGGCTCTGGGGCCAGTTGGCCAGGTTTGAATCCCAACTCTGGCACCTGTCAGTGGAGGGCTTCAAGCAAGACACTTTAATATATATATGTAATTATTTTCCCTAGGAGCAATGGTTCAATATTAGCTAATTCTCTGTCCATAATGACTTTATGGAATGTAACCACTATAAATAAGAATTGACTGTAATAACTTCCATTGGTGAATGAGATATGCAAAAGTTTATAATGTTTACATAAAACACCATATTGAAAATATTAATTAAAATTAATTTTACGGGGCTTCCCTGGTGGCGCAGTGGTTGAGAGTCCACCTGCCGATGCAGGGGACGCGGGTTCGTGCCCCGGTCCGGGAAGATTCCACATGCCGTGGAGCGGCTGGGCCCGTGAGCCATGGCCGCTGAGCCTGCGCGTCCGGAGCCTGTGCTCCGCAACGGGAGAGGCCGCAACAGTGAGAGGCCCGCGTACAGCAAAAAAAAAAAAAAAAAAAATAGGCAAAAATATACGGTCTGACACTTCCCCATAGAAGACTCAGTGATGGCAAATAAGTATATGAAAGGATGCCCAACATCATTTGTCATTAGGTAAATGCAAATTAAAACCACATTGATATACCACTGTACACCTATTAGAAGTATTAAAACCATCAAAAATGACAATAGCAAATGCTGACAAGGATGCAGAGCAACAGGAACTCTCATTCATGGCTGGTGGGAATGCAAAATGGTACAGCCAGCAGCTCTTGGAGTCAGTTTAGCAGTTTCTTATATAATTAAACATACACTTAACATATGACCCAACAATCCCATTCCCAAGTCAATTGAATTTGTTTTAAAGTAAGTACATTCACCCAAGTGAGTTGAAAATAGCCACGATATCTTTCAACAGGTGAATAAATGGCACGTCCATTACATGGAATACTAGTCAGCAATGAAAAAAGATAAGGTAATTGATTTGCGCAACAACATGGACAAATCTTAAATGTATTTTGCTAAGTGAAAGAAGGCAGAACCAAATGCAAATTCCATTTATATGACATTATAAAAAAGGGAAAATATAGGGATGGTTTCCAGGGACCAGGAGAAGAAGAAGGGTTAAATATAATACAGCCACACAGGGGAATTTTTAGGGTTATGGAACTCTTTTGTATAGTACTGTATTGGTGATATATCACTTTATGGATTTGTTTAAACGTGTAAAACTCTACGTAACAAAGAGTAAGTCTTTCTGTATGCAAATTTAAAAAAAAAATCAACCAACATGTTGAGAATCCCAGTATGGACTGAAGGTTGTACCTAATTTTATTATAAGTGTATGGCACAATAAAAGGGGAGGGGGAGCCAATCTAAGGAACTCTGGGAAAATAGTGTCTTGACTGGACACTGTAAAGCTAAAGAAAAAAAACCTATGTACACACAAGGTACTCTGGTTGATAAGTTTTTTTTTTCTCATAGGGGTATGGATTATTAATTATGAAACTAATCTATATGTATAGGAGGGCTGAACAAATAAATAAATGAATTGGAGATGATGGAAGCCAACCTTCTCAATGTTAGAGAAACAAGTTACAAATAAACAGGTGGAGGAAAGACTAGAATAATGCCTGTGGTGTTGGCTTAGAGTTGGAAATATCAGTATGATTTATTTAGCAGCTGTACAAATAGACAAATATAGAAATAGAGATCTGTGTTTATACATGGATTAATATGAATACATATATCCTAGCTCTATCTCTTGAGACTGCCTAGAAGCAATGATAGCTCAGTAGCAATGACCACACCCAGTGTCCAGATCTTGGTTTCTAAACACCACTCTCAAACAAAAGGAGCCAGGTATCCTTGGAGAAATAGCTGATTCTAGGCTTGAGGAAAAAAAAAATTTGGACCATGTCAAAAGAACTTGAGTCAACCTGAAAGAGTCCCTAGGTGCCAAAACTAGAATGATTTGAGGAAAAAATCATCCAGTTCATGGTATTGGACTATAACCTAAGGGATATAATACTTACACAGGAGTGCATACTGATATTAATACGTAAATGGGGAAGAGCAAACACATCTTCCTTATAGAAGCATCTGAAACAATATGGGTAGATATTCCCCCCTCTAGGAGATGAAGCTTAATTCCCCTTTCCCTTTCCCTGTGTTGGCTGGACTTAATAACTCACTTCCAAAGAATAGCGGAAAAAGGGGAAAAAGAAGTAACTTTACAGTGGAGAAAACTGGCAGGCACCACCTTAACCAAATAAGATTAACATCACTTGTGATAATTATATGGATTGCATGCACTCCCTGTTATGATGTGTGCTTTACCTCACTGGTATGTTTCCCCAAGCCTTTAACCCCATTATAAAATAAAATTGAGGAACATTCTATAAAATTCCTGACTAGAACCCTTTAAAACTGTCAAGGTTATAAAGAAGAAAGAAAGACTAAGAAACTATCTCAGACTGGAGGAGACAAAGGAGACATGACAAATGAATGCACTACTGTGGTATCCTGAACTGGAACAGAAGAAGGACATTGGAAGGAAGGAAAAATGGGTGAAATCCAGATAGTCTGCCGCTTAGTCAGTGGTGTTATTTCAGTGCTAATTTCTTAGTTTTGACCAACACACACAATTATGTAAGATGTTAACATTCGAGAAAGCTGGGTAGTTTGGGAACTTTCTGCACTAGCTTGGCAGCTTGTCTGTAAATCTAAAAATTCTTCCAAAATAAATAGTTAAAATGAATGCATACATACATAGATAGATAAATCATGTAATATGATATTACAAACAGTTCATTTTCCAAGCACAACAGAAGGGATTAAAGGCAGAGGGAAAAGGAATCAAGATGGTTTTCCCTAACCTACAGATTCTATTCTAGTTATATTCACTTGTTCTTCACTTTAGATTTTATAGAGGGAGGAGAGGAGCAAATATAAAGAAAGATGAAGAACAGAGGAGAGAGAGAAGAATTAAGAATGTAAATATAATTAAAACTTTCAGAACTGTGCAAGCCGTGGGTAGTTCTTCCTAATAGCTCAAATGTCAATATGATTCAGAAAAATCGACATAATGAAAGTCAAAAAAACCATGAGTGGCTCAGAAGCTGTCTGGAAATTTGAATTCTGGAACTCTAAACTTTTGACAGTGGTGCTTTGGATCTCATTGACCTACCTCCCAAGCTCTGTTTATTCACAGAATAATTGCCATGCTTATCTCCCACGAGACACTTTAGAGTGGAATGGCTATTTTTGTTTTGTTACTGTTTAATTACACACGGTAATGTTCAGATCTTTTCAGGGCAGAACAAGTCAGTGACAACATCACTTGAAGAAACAGCAAAAGCCATGTGATAGAAAAATCTGCGAAACACGGCACAAGTGTGTCCAGAGTTAAAGTTTGGCTTTAATACATTTGGCACAAGCATCCTAACAACACGGCCACGTAGCCCCCTCTTCATCCAGGCTGAGTGGTGCTAAGCCCTCTTCAGGGCATCAGAACGCTAAAAGGACTGCTGGCAGAACTCTTCGGTGGACGCCGACACACGGTTCCCTGGAGAGGAAAACCAAATTCACTTTCAGTCTTTGAGCAGTGAAAAGGTGACACGTTAACCCCCTGCATCCTTTCAATAATGAGGAAAGTAAATCTAAGTAATGCCTTACAGTGAATGGGAGCCTCCATCGTCAAAATTACATAGGTCAATGTTTTTCCTTGGTGCTTTTTCAGTCATTTTATCCTCTACCCATTGTATTATGATGCTGGTTATTTAAAGGTCTCATGAACTATGTGGAAAGTGTAAAAAAATAGCAACCAAACATTGAGTAAATATTTTTTAGAATATAAATGTTATACTGTTTTGTGTATATTATTATGTACATTTATTATTTTTTAAGATATTTTTGATGTGGACCATGTTTTTAAAGTCTTTATTGAATTTGTTACAATGTTGCTTCTGTTGTTTGTTTTTTGGCTTTTTGGCCCCAAGGCATGTGGGATCTTAGCTCCCGGACCAGGGATCGAACCCGCACCCCTTGCATTGGAAGGCGAAGTCTTAACCACTGGACCGCCAGGGAAGTCCCTACATTTATTATTATAATAAATCCATGAAGGAAGTTTTATACCAGTAGGGCATTTTTCGGGCCATTTCCCCATTTATCGTTAGAGATTTTTCTCTCTCGTTGACTGTGTTAAGAAGTTTGCAGGGAGAATGTATAGGTGGTACGAGGTAGCCTTAAGCGGCCTCTACTTGCTACTCTTTACGAATTGAGTTGGATTATGTCATTTCCTTTGATGCCCTACAATGCAGCTTTAAGAATAATGACCCTGCAATGTGGCTCTGCTGAAAGTAGCTTTTCCAGTGCCAGAAAAAGATGATTCATACTTGGCATGGGAGCCATTTCTGGAAACTGACAGAACAAAGAACAGAGGTAATTCACTAAGGGGCTCCATCATCATCCAACTCAATTTGGAAATCATGGTACCTCACTAAATACAAACATTCCAGTTGCTGTATTTACAATTATACGCGTGTGTGTGCCATGGGCCTGTTCTGTGTGTATATATTTATACCACAGATGGGTTTATACCTACACATATAGTACGTATGTATTTGTTTTAAGGGCATGTTACCAAAAGCAAGTTTGTGTGTCCAACGCACAATGAGGCCAAGCAAACCAAAACATCAGAGTTTGGGGCAGAGAAAAGTTTATTGCAGGGCCATGCAAGGAGACAGGTGGCTAATGCCCCCAAAAAACCCCGAACTCCTCGAAGGGTTTCAGCAGAGCACTTTTAAAGGCAAGGTGAGGGAGGGGTGTGGGTCACCATGTTCCTATAAACCTCCAATAAAACAAATCTTATTCTCTGTTCTGCAACTCTTTATCTCTATATGGATGGACTCTTAAAGGTCAGAGCCCCGAGAATAAACCCTCCTGTTTATTTCAGGCTACAGGCAACATTCTTTTACAAAAGGTGCAGAGCCAGCATGACTAAGCACAGGCAAAGGAACAGATCTAATACGGAGTCAGATTTGTTCATCCCTGTTACAGGCAGAGATACAGCAAGCTGTAGACAACCGTTAATTCCCCATTTCTTAATTCTAACTGTATGGTCTGAGAGAGTTTGAATGGCACCAACCTGAAAATAGAAGCTTGGTTGAAACTATAATTCTGCCACCATATGTACTCTTATTCCCAGAAAGTACTAAAATCACACTGAAATAAAAAGACTTTATTCTGAAGTTTCATTCAGAAACTTCAAAAAGTTTCCAGCTACTTGAGTGATCCATACCTCCAGTGGCGCCGCTTCTCACCACTTCTTGGAGAAGGCTGTATCCTTGGAGCCCACAGGGAATTCCTAGAGAATGTCTTCTCAGCAGCATCTTATACACTTCATTTGACGACTCTGTTATCATACTCCTCCCTGGCTATGTGTCAAACTGCGCATTTATTTTTCTTAATCTTTTCTCAAAAATCAATTCTCTGAGTCCCTTAATCATTTTTATTGATCTCGGTAGAATTTTCTCTAATAAGATGGTGCCTATCTGCTCCTGAACTATTTTACGCATCTTTCCCATTCCACATTCAGCTTCGCCTGGGTACCACATAGTATAGATGTGGAGGATGCCAGCTGATTTTTGTCTCACAGAACATCCACTTCCCACCATTGTGTGAGACTCAAAAAACATTATAATTGAAACATAACAACTTGTTGCTTGCCCATGTATGGTGTCTCCTGTGGGGTATTTTTCTAAATCAGATTCTGCTATGAATGTGGCTTCCCATTACAGAGTGTTTAGTGCATTTTCCAGGTCATGACTCTCTGAGTGTCTAAGGCCACATGTCTAACTTTCCAGCCATAATCCTACTTCCCATCTCTTTTCGAAAATGCACAGTATGTCAGCTGAAATTTTAAAAACTGCATTAATAGGGGAATAAAATGCAGGTTTTTCTGCAATTAAAATTTTCCTATTTTTCAAAGATGATAAGCTAGTTGTACATGCAAAGAATTTATCTGATAAGTAGCAAAGAATACCTGGGCAGTAACACAAGAATCCCGGGTTCATTGTTAGGTCACTGGGTTCCAGGATCCAGGGAAGGGGCAACTGAAATTTTAAGCCCCACCATGGGGGGGGGCAGTCGATGAGAGGCTGTATATGATGATAATTGCTACCATTTTGTGAGTATAAGGTATCAACTGCTATTCTAAGTTTTTTCCACATAGTTCATTTAAACTGAAAACAAATATTGGTGAGAGACACAATTATTATGGCCATTTTTACAGATGCAGGAACTGAAGCACAGAAACACTTAAAAACATTCTCAAGTCCACCTAGTTAGTTACTAAGTTGGCAGAGCCTGGGATTCAAACCCAGGCACTCGGCTAAATGACCTGTAGATCTATTTATTTTTTATTGTCACAGATAAGCCCACAGTTGGGAAGTACATGTAGATCCAGGTAGAGTATATGTGAGGTATCTACCCTAACCTTGGCTATCAAAAATAATATGTGTGGAACTTTCTTTGACATCAAGTTGCCTACAGCCATATGCCCACTGAAGGTTGTTCAGAAAATTAGATGGATCTGGTGGGAAAACACTTCTGATTTTACGTGATTTTTAAGAAAAAGTTTTTCCTTGATTAACTCATCAGTAAACAACAATAACAACAATTTAGTATCTTACTGAGGCCTCTTTAAAAATTCTTGGCCTGGAGATGGACACATTGACTCTCATCCAGAGGAAAATTCTTAAAACTATCCTCGGTCGTAAAATCCTTCTTTATGAATTTTGCTTCGTGTATGTACGTCAAGCTCCTACACCACTTGTATGTGCAAATCAACTGCAGCGGAAAGACAAAAATTTAGCTGGAAAGGATTAATTCAGAAGGAAAGGCGGTGGATCGTTAGGTCCTTCTCAACCCCCAGTATCCCTTTGGCCTTCACTAGCAAAGCAAGAGCAAGCCTTCATCTCCTGATTGTAAGGGAGGCCAGCTCAGTTAAGCTAACTAACATCAAGTCCATATTCATCAAATCTCCCCCGTTTGGATCACTTATTATGTTAAAATGAAAAGTGGCATTTCAAGGAGATTCAATTTATGTTCCAAGGGACCCAAGAACCATTCTTAAAAATGGAACGATTCTTGGCATTAATTATTAGTGGCAACCTCTGGTCAGATCTCTTAGAACTGTTCCAGGGAACTAAAGATGAATTTCCCATTTCTCATTCCCAGAGTTTAGAGGCCTATAAGAATGAGTTTGGCTGTGTCAATAAATTTGTTCACAGATCCAACTGTGTTAATGAATTGAACATAATTAAACTTCCAGCATGTCATGAGTTTCTTCTGGCAGAACTCAGTAGATTTTTTTTAAAAAAAGATCTCTGTGGGAAAACAAATCTACTGCACAACTTCCACCATCACCGTTTGTCTCCGTGGAGAAGAGACTGAAATAAGGGATTGTGAAATTGACATTTTGAAGCATTTTCCTCTCTGAATAAAACTTTATTCAATTTGCAATAGCATGACTTCTCCTTTGATTCAATTCACTAGGTTGCAAACTCCTTTAGGACAGAAAGTATAGACAATCTATCTTTATCCCCAAGACTTAGTAGAGAGCCTGTTACCTAAAAATTTATGATGAGTGATTGTGGCCATGAAAACAAAGTCACTCTAAGTAGTTCCATTTGAGGCTCGTGGAGGGAATGGAGTCTGTATTTATTGGGTCATCTCCTACATGCTGGTCACTTGGCTCAGAGGGCTTGCATACAAGATTATGTCTAATTCTCACAAAACCTCCTGAAGGAGATATAATTATTCCCACTCTTATATGTGAGGAAGTTACTCAAAGAAGTTGAGTAACTAATATGAGCTCAGACTTAAGTAAGTGGGAGATTTGGGGTTCCACCCGTGTCTGTCTGACTCTAATACTGTGTGCTTGTTGGGTCACTGGTTGACGAACATGCACTATGAAAAGTTATCAAGAGTTCTCTGAGGCACCAAAAACTTTGCTTAAATGATCTGCCTTTGCCTAAATCACTTTTGAAAAAATAAAATTAGTTGGCCGTTAAGAAGTGTGTCCAACTCTTCTCAAGATATTTTGTTGGCACGTTGTCTTCAAAGTTATGGATCATGACAACATTTCTGTTCTATCTGATGCAGCACAAGGCATAGGTCTTGCACACTGCCAGTGTTTAATAAGTGCTTATTGGTGACAAATGTTTCATTTGAATTGTTGCTGTATGAGAGGTCGCTGCCAAAAGAGCACTGCTTTTAACTTATGAGACCTAAAAGCTTGTTTGACAAATAAGGAAAGCGAAGTCGAGACTCAGCCAATATACATTACTTATGGGCACAAGGAAGGGAAAAATCCCCAAACCTCTGGCTTAGTCAGGAGATTTATATTCACTTCAATCTTGCTAGAACCATTCACAAAAAATGTCATGGGGTTATTAGAGTTGTAGCTATTTTTTCTGATGGTGAAAAGCCTCACAGACCAAAAAGAAGAAGAAAAGAAAGGGTCCAGATAAGTTATAATAATCTTAATATTTATTTAGAGTTTATAAGTTCCCCCAATATGCTCTATCCTATCCCAGCCTAATAAGAGCAGCCCCATGAGGAGGGCAGAGGGTTACCATCACTCTCATTTCATAGATGCAGAAATAGAATCATTTAACGTTGTGCTTAAAAAGCCCAACCCAGCACCGGCTGGGTTAATGCATCCCCCTCCTGTAGCTTGTCACCCTCTGGAGATGAGTCTCCCATGGCGGATGCTGGGAAAGCACTGAGTTCCAGGCAGGTCAGGACCACAAGGTGCAGTGCAGGAGGCAGACAGAGGGTTCAAGTTCCTCCAGCAGTCCCACTCCGAGAAAACTAGGGCAGGTTGCAGTGAGCTTAGGGACTTCTGTCCATTGGGAAAGGTTAAAAGGATGAGAATGTAAAATGCATCATTGAGAGCAGATCAGATGGCAAAACAGCTCAAGTTTTCTAAGGAACCAGGGGAAATGATACGAATTAGACAAGTAATCAATAGCCTCAGGGCTTTCCTGGTGGCGCAGTGGTTGGGAATCCGCCTGCCAATGCAGGGGGCACGGGTTCGAGCCCTGGTCCAGGAAGATCCCATATGCGGCGTAGCAACTAAGTCCGTGCTCCACAACTACTGAGCCTGCGCTCTAGAGCCCGTGAGCCACAGCTGCTGAGCCTGTGCGCTGCAACTGCTGAGGCCTGTGTGCCTAGAGCCTGTGCTCCACAACTAGAGAGGCCGCCGCAGTGAGAGACCCACGTACCGCCATGAAGAGTAGCCCCCGCTCGCCACAACTAGAGAAAAAAGACCCGTGCTCAGCAACAAAGACCCAACGCAGCCAAAAATTTAAAAAAAAAAATCAATATCCTCAGATCTCCAAGTGAATATTGCTGAACCCAAATCTCCAGCATATTTAATTCTGTCTCTGAAAAAGTTTCCTTTTGAATAAACACAAATGATGCTTTCTACCACTGTTTCCGAAAAAAGTATTAACATTCTGAGGACCTGTAATGACAATGCCTCTCGATTTTTTTTCAACGTACCTTTTCATATAAAGTACAGTCAGTCCTCATTATCTGCGGATTCTGTATTTGTGAATTCACCTACCCCCTGAAATTTATTTGTGACCCCCCCAATCAATTCTTGTGGTGTTTGGTGATCGTTTAAGGACACACACAGAGTGGTGAAGAATTTGGGTCACCCAAAGCTGGACAAAGTGTCAGCTCGCCTTTTTGTTCCATATAATATAACCAAGTGTTCTTTTCATGGTCCATTTGGTGCCACCTTTTTTACATTCTTGTGCTTTTTGTTGATGATTTTGCTGTTTAAAATGGACCCCGATTGTAGTGCTGCCCTGATGTCTAGTGTCCTAAGTACAAGAAAGCTGTGATGTGCCTTATGGAGAAAATACACGTGTTAGATAAGCTTCATTCAGCCATGAGCTATAGTGCTGTTGGCTGTGAGTTCAATATTCATGAACTAATAATATTAAACAATATTAAACAAAACACACATAAAACAAGGTTATATATTGATCCGTCGATGAAAAAGTTGTGGCCAGAAGCTCTCAGGAGCCTAACCCTGTATTTCCCCTAGAAGCAAAGGGTCCATATTTGCCAATTCAGCGCTCCTGGTGACTTGTCGGAACACAATAACCACAAATAACGAGAATCAACTGTATGTTTTAAGAGTTAGTCCAGCGAGGGTCTAGGAGTGACAGTTGACTGTGACTGATAGCATAGCACATAATCGATGCTCAATAAATGTTGTAGTGAATGAATAAATGAAGTCAAAGGATTTGCACTGGTGTAGCTTGGTAAATATGTTAACTAGAACTTGTACCAACTGGGCTCTGACTTCCAGACTTTCATCTCAGTAAATAATATTCAGCCCCCATTCATTTCTCACTGTTCTGTTATCCTGCAAAGTACACTGGGGAATCAAACTAATAAAATGATCATTTTCTGCTTGTTCAGAATCAGTTGGTGGCTTTGGATCTGTGAACGGATGGCAATTTGTAAGCCTAAATGAGATGGACAGCTTAGATGAGCAGGTCAATGCCAAGCAGTGAGATGATTGTTCAGTAGGTCTTCTGATGCCCAGTCACCTACAATGACGCAGTGGCAACATCCTCGTTGACTGATAACTGACTACCCACGCAAGCCTATTTCATCCCATGTGAAGTCAGAGATCCCCTAGGGTCCTGAGACTTCTCTGCCACCTGCTGCCTCTACGGTCACACAGGAGCTTGAAAACTGTATTCTGATTGTGGTGAGGTTAAATAAGACAACAATCGTTTCTACTTGGAAGCCACGTCCAGCAAATTGCTGGAGGTGCTTTGGTGAGTTCAGGCTTCAGAACCACATAGCTGCCCGCAATCCACCTGCCTGCATTCAAATAACATGTTTCTTTCTAAGGCTAGGACAGATTTTAAAGCATTTTCTCTTTTGTATGAGATAGAACTAAGTGTGTGTGTGTGTGTGTGTGTGTGTGTAGGGTCTCAAAGAGTAGATTTTCAAAGACAAGACTGGGCAAGAGGAGTGGGGATGGAAAGATGTTCCAGCAGAGTCAGGGGAAGGGCAGCTTGGTGGCGGGTACCTGGGACCCAGCAAAGGTCCTCAGAGAATGGCCCCTGTCCCATTAGAAAGGAAGAGCAGTTTCCAGCATAACACTTGGTGATGACGTTCTCCCGAGTTTCTCTGGCTTAAACTCCAGGAGGCAGAGTGAAACCAGCACTGGCTGTGGAGTCAGTAAGATGTGAGTTTGAGTTCTGCCCACTGAGGCATCTCTACCTCAACTGGGAAGCTGTGAGGATTCAAGGAGAGAATGCACGTGAGCGTGCTTGCCAGGTGCTCTGCGAACGTGCCTGGTGGTTGTGTCTCTGCATTCTGTACAGTAAGTCTCCTACATACGAACATTCAGGTTGCGACCTTTCAAAGATGCAGACGTGCGTTCCATCCACGTCAGGCGTGAGTGAAACTGCAGCTTGCCCTCCGTCTCCTATTACTGACGATCCTTCAGCTCTACCATCTCCCACCTCCTCTCCCTCCTCCAGTCAGTAACTCTTCTTGCCTGTTCACTCGATGCCAGCCCCGTATGCCAGCTGTTGTGCTGCACTACTGTACTTTTCAAGGTACTGGACTGTAAGATTTAAAATGTTTATTTTTTGTGTTTCTTTGTTTTTTATGTATTATTTGGGTGAAAAGTATCATAAACCTATTACAGTACAGTACTATATAGCCGATTGTGTTAATTGGGTACCTAGGCTAACTTTGCTGAACTTACAAACAAATTGGACTTATGAACATGCTCTCAGAATGGAACTCGTTCGTATGTAAGGGACTTACTGTAATTCCTCCTCTGCGTCTTTGAGAGCCCCAGGGGATGATTGGGACAGGTGCCCTGTCATGGTGAAGAGCATAGGCTTTTTTTCCTCCTTGAAGGAGGAGGTTTCAGCAGGGAAAATTCTGCCAAGTGACCAGCAGCCTAAAAATGTCCCCAATTTGTGGACATTATTTCGCTTGTGTCTACTCCAAGGGAAGTTTCTTTCGGTGCAAATGAGAGCCGGTCTGTCACCTTCGCTCAGGCATCCGCGCTCACCGTCATGTCCGTCACACATATGGTGCATGGCAGGGTGCACCTCCACTCCAAGGCCCTTTCTGCTAACCCTGCCAGCCTGATGCCTTCCAACCTCAGCATCAGCTTTTCCCAGGTTTCTTGCTGAATCAACCAATTAGCTCGAGTCGTCTCTGACTGCTTTGAACTACGTCTTGTTAAAACATGGGTGGATGGGGACCTGGTGAAGTCACAAAGTCACTCGAAGAGAACCAGGCGTCCTCATACAGCCCTGGTGCTGGAATCTGTCTCTTCCACTTAACGTAGTTAGAGGTCTTTGTACTTAGGTTGTCGGTTTGACTTCTGGAAGAGTCTCTGTAGGGATTCGGAGCAACGCCTTCACTGAAGCATTCCTCATGACATTTCCTCCAAGATCTTTCTGCAACCTAAGAGCTAAAAGGCGTGATTTATTTTGGGGGAAAAAATAATAACTGACTCCGAGCTCAAGTGATCAATGATATATCACAGCTTATCTTTCCTTTTTTTTTTTTTGCGGTACGCGGGCCTCTCATTGTTGTGGCCTCTCCCGTTGCGGAGCACAGGCTCCGGACGCGCAGGCTCAGCGGCCATGGCTCACGGGCTCAGCCGCTCCGCGGCATGTGGGATCTTCCCGGACCGGGGCACGAACCCGTGTCCCCTGCATCGGCAGGCGGACTCTCAACCACTGCGCCACCAGGGAAGCCCTATCTTTCCTTTAACAGCTGAACCTCAGCGCATCGTATCCCTGTGACAGTCCCAATAACTGTGCCCCAAAGAGCCAGATAGTCACACAGAAGTTTCAACAGCTCTGCGTGTGGTTGCCAATGGGACTGAACTCTCCCTGAGACAATAGATTTTCTTGCATGTTCCCGAGGAAAGCTGTCTTCGGGGTACCCTGCTCTTTTGCAAGCCAGGTGGAGGTGGGGAGCAGAGGTGTCCTGTCATTCTCGGAAAATCTAAGTGACCTGGCATTTTGCCTTCTTTGGAGTCGTCATCTTGCCCTGATTCCAAATACTTATTTTAGTTCCTAAGATTCTTTGCAGGAAAGTGCAAAAGCTAAATAGGAACTTAATTTAAGGGAAGCCAATAAAAAACATGCTTTATATAATACGCAAAAGACTTTCCTAAGCTCCAAAATGGCCCTTGGAGGTTATTTATTTTCTGTAAGTGAAATATTTCCACTCACAGATTACCATTCACTACCGCTGACGTTTATTCTTCCCCTTGAGAATTATTCTGGTTTGTTGCACATAGAATGTGTACACAGGAGACACCAAGCAAGTGTCTCAATTCACGCAAACTCCCCAAACTTCTACCCATGAAAACTTCCACCGACACAACACAAACAAAACCTACATTTTTCAAGGTGATATGTGCCTTCATTATCTGCAAATTGCTTTGATGTCACAGCCGACATCCTTAAGGGGTTGAAGCAAAAATAGAGATAAACCAAGACTTTCTCCAAATTTAAGCTATCTCTTCTGACCAAATGGATTATTTTAGGTTGGTATGTGCAGTGTAATTAGTGCATATGGTCCAGCTGTGAAGAAATAGCTGAGGACTCCTAACTTATTATTAATTAGGCTCATTAAAATGCAAGTAAGAGAACGTTGCCTAGGTAAACAATACCTTCTGTCAGAAAGCCATTACTTGACAAGAGCTAGTCTTCCTAACTAAAGTCATCATTGATATTTCATGGATGGATTTTTTTAAGGCACCGGGGGTACCAGTTAACTACTTTTGACTGACATCAAGGACAGACGTGCAGAGCTGGAAGTAGCCGGTGGTACAGCACAGCAATACTTCTCACATCATTTCAAAATACGTCTGGGGGAGGTTAAAGGTTGACAGCCCAATGACAGGCCTTCTTCAACTGCCGTGGTGTCACAGCAGGAGGACGTCAGGAACATTTCCTCGGCCCCTCTGAATTTCTTACATGTTCACATTTCTCTCCCTGTCTCCCAAGTAGGGAGGGATTGGCAGCTTCGTGACAAACACCTGGGAAAGAGAAATGTGCCTTATCCCTGTTAGGAACCAGGGCGGGTGATGAGGAGAAAAGACACCTGAGCTCAAGAGGGAAGGATCTCCTGATGCTTTGCCAGATTGGAGGGAAGAGGAAGCTGGACTAGCCCGGGGGGACATGACCCACCGCCCCTTTGTCCTTTATTTTTGGGCACCTTTCCAAGGGAGTGTATAGGTTCACTGTGGCCTCTGCCCCTTGGAAATGCGACTGTAGCCTGGTCACTCAGGAATCAACTCAGCTAACTTAGTAGAGGCCTTCCCAGCCCGATGCGTGCTAGACCACAGGCCACACAAGATTGGAAAAATGGACGTTGGGCTTGGAGAGCGCTCGGCTTCAGAGGCAGACACAGGTCTTAGGTATTATTATTCCCCAGGTCTAATCTTCTCCGTAGGGTTCTTTGCCTGAAAGCAACAGAAGCAGCGGTACACACGCCAGCAGATTCCTAGAGTTCTAGAAATGTTTCCCTGTCTTTAAAAGTCCATGCACGCATCAGTATAAATCACTACAGGGATGCAGGCTCTGGTCTAAGTGAATCAAAAGAGTCTATTGACAGGTGCTGAGATGAGTGTCTACCTTTAACGCCGGGTCAATTGATAAGTGTCTGACCTAGACTTTTGACTGGCATGAAGAGCTGTCAAGAAGAAATCATCTTTGCCAGCAATGACGGTGAGGCAGGAGGAGAGGGGAGGGGAGAAAGGGAAACCCAGAGAAGGACCTCACTCCCTGGTCGACATATTTGCCGGATGCACCTGCCGGGTGCACCCCAGGCAGCTGCGTGTCTGATGATGACATTCAGCACCTGTGCCGGATGAAGGATCGGAAGGATCCAGTTAAGTCTGCGTCCCATGAATGAAACTTGGAAGAAATTAAGGTTTGTCTCAGTCAAATAGAATACCCTCATAATATTATTTTACCTCCCTATTTCAGAATAACTCTAAGAAAAATATTAACTTGAAAGCAAAGTTTTCCCATGTGATCATGTAGGAAAATTTGCAGCCTTGAACAGAAACATGGACTGGGATGTAAGACTGGTTCAGGAGCACCAGAGTCTGTGCTTCTCCTGTTTTAGCATTTGGGCGTATCGCTTCTCCAAGAAGGAAGTTGTTCAGTGGACCCTCTTTTTGAAATATCATTTATTCTGTATTTTAATTCGACTAATATTGGCAAGGTTTTAGGTGCCTTCACATGTCCACAAACGGTAATTTTACTGCTCACCCTTTCACTTTTGAGCTGTGATGCTGTGTGTCCTGACGGACAGCAGGTTTCAGTTGTTAAATCATGATGCTAGCCGAACCCAGACCGTCATCTGCTTAGTGGCTTGTTGCCACTTCTCCTCCACAGAGATGTCTCTTCCACAGCCAGACCCTGTGCTCACCATCTTTCTCACTGACTTTCGGTCCTCATCACAATCCTGTGAGATTAGCATTGTTATCACTATTTTACAGACGAGGAGACTGTGGCTTAGAAGGGTGTTGTAATTGGCCCAATGACACTTGTGTACTTGCTTTTTAATATATGGATACTAATTGTTTTGGGTTTCTTTGTGGTACGCGGGCCCCTCACTGTTGTGGCCTCTCCCGTTGCAGAGCACAGGTTCCAGACGCACAGGCTCAGCGGCCATGGCTCACGGGCCCAGCCGCTCCGCGGCATGTGGGATCCTCCCAGACCGGGGCACGAACCCGCGTCCCCTGCATTGGACTCTCAACCACTGTGCCACCAGGGAAGCCCATATACTAATTGTTTTTTACGTTGGGGGTCGTGGGGGAGGACTTGAGTTTAGGTTCTGCCATATGGCAAGAGGGGGCCATTCAAATATATAAATTGGGAGAATGACATGATCAAGTTTTTATTTCAGAGAGATTCTTCCAGTGGCAGTGTGGAGGCTGCCAGAGGATAATCCTGGAGAGAGAAAGACTAGTTAGGAGCTTAAGTGATGGAGGTGAGGCCTGGGGTTTGGAAAGGAGGGTTCTGGAAATTGTTATTAGCAAGGACTTTTCTACTTTCCCTGCCATGTTTTATCTCTTGAGTGTATTCTGATAGTCGATCCCTAGCATGCCTTTCATCTGCTCCCTATTTGAAAAGACCAAGAAACTAGAGTAGAAGCAACTATCAAGGCACTCAAACTCTGAGGGCCCATGGAGGCAGATTCTCATGAAAACAACCCGGAAATGACAGAAGCAGAGTCAACCAAGGCTTCATTGCGTGCGTGTGTGTGTGTGTGTGAGCATGTGCACGCATGTCTGTGAGGGGGGAGATGATGGTGGGGAGGGAGTTGAGGAGGGCTCATTGCACTTTTCCCCCTTTATTTCAAGCCTTTGGTGATATGTGCACATTGGGAACACACACGTGAAATTATTTGTAAAATTCTCCAGAAGGAGAACTTTCCAGAAGACGCATATAAAAGAACAAAGCTGGCATGGCCCCCAGGGGTCCTTCATATTGTGAGCAACAGCTCAGACCAACCGGCAGACAGACAGGCTAGGAGGGAGGGGGCGTCCTGCTTCTACCTGTGCAAATCCTCAGTCCTCTGCTCTCTGTTTCTAAAGTTAATATTCTAGGAAGGAAAGACCAAAATCACACTGTGCAGGAGGAGCACAACGACTAGGCCAGACCATCTGCAGGCTTGAAGGGGAGAGGGGATGCGGGATCCCTGGGACAGGGGGTTGGGGGTCACTAGAAGGGAACTGAGTCATGGCCGCTCCTTCACCCTGCTTCCTGTCCCACAGTTCTGACCTCTCGGGACTCAGCAGTGGGCTCCATTGCCCTTGGCGTCCAGTTGGTGTCCCTCAACAGAGAGTCCTAGAACGAAGCCAGGGAAGGAGGAGAATGAGGCTACCATAAGAATTTTCCTGGTTCCCCATGAGTCATCTCTACAAAAGGTCACTGTTCCTGTCAAGGAGACCATCGCCATACGACTCTTCCAGTAACGCCTCTCTTCCCTCATCCTTGTGAGACTAGAGGTGCTGACAGTACTGCTCCGGCTAACCCAGTATCTAGTGGTCCCACAACCCATCAAACTTCTGTGATTAATCTCCTTGTAAATATCCTTACTTGGGCAGGCATACCATCTGTCCCTTGCCTATTCAGGGCTCCGTGTTTACATCTCCTCCCTGTATCTCCCTCAGATTTACTCTATTTCCACAGATAGGTCTACAACACGGAGTAAGTTCTAGAGGTAAAAATGTCCACATGCTTCCCTCCAGCATTGCAGGCATCAGCAGAAGCCCAGATTTTCCTACTGTCCGAGAATGTAGTCCTAGGCAACCTTTTATGTAGTGCCCACTAGCACTTTACACATATTGATATAATTTGATCTGTTACAATTCTTACAACACTCTTCTAAGATAGGTATTCTTTTCATCCCATTTTACGGATATGGAAACTGAGACAAAGGTTAATAACTTGCCAGTTAATGGCAGAAGTTGAAAGTGACCAGGGGTGATAGACCTGAGGTGCCCAGGCAAACTGGGCAGTCTGTGAATGTGGGAGGCTGGCATGACTTACAGGGCATTCCAAAGACATCTTGTATTTTTGGTTTTCCGGAATATAAGAGCTTTAAAATGTAAAACATCTATTCTACGCGAAACCTTACGTCCATGATGGCATCAAGACTAGCTGTTACATGTATTTGCTGACTTGACATCTCCACTTGGCATGAAGATTAGACCCTTAGAGGGTCTAACCTCATTGTGACCTAAGGGAAACCCTACAGCACCTCCACTGCAAACTGTTCCTCCCACAATCCTCCCCCCTCGGTAAATGGAAACTCCCTGCTTCCAGTTGTTTAGGCTAGAAAACTGGGAATCATCTTTGATCCCTCTACTTCTCTCACATTGCTCACTCGTCCTGTCTGGAAACCCTGTTGGCTGCCCATGGTGAACTGAATAGTGTTTCCCCCCGAATTCATGTCCATTGGGAACCACAGAATGTGACCTTATTTGGAAATAGGGTCTCTGTAGATATAATTCGTTAAGGATAGAGATGAGAGCGCGTGGCATTAGGGTGGACCCTGAATCCAGTGACTGGTCACCTTATGAGAAGAGGGGACACAGAGACACAGAAAAAGATGACGTGAAGATGGAGGCAGAGATTGGAGCTCTGTTGCCAGAGTCCTTATAGGAGCCCACACAGCCTACGAACTCTGGCCCCAGGGCCTCTTTGGTTTCCTCTCCTCCTACATTTCCCCTTTCTCGCTCTGCTCTGGCCACACTGGCCTCCGTACTCCTCCTCTGATATGTCAGGCCCATTCCCGCTTCTAGCTGCTTCCAGCCTCATCCAGCCTCTTGCATTGGCTGCGTCCTTTGCCCAGATGACTCTCCCGTCTGATATCCTCATGGCTCCTTTCTTCATTTCCCTTAAGCCTTTGCTCAGAGGTCACCTCCTCAACTGTTGTCAGTAACACCCCATGCCCCCTCCCACACACACATTTCACACTTCCTTTCTCTCTTACTCTACTTTATCTCTACCCCCGCCTTCCTGCAAAAGCAATCATCATCTTCTAAGGTACTCTAAAATGGAATTACTTATTGTGGATAATGTCTGGTGTCTGTCTGTCCCCGCCCTCCGCCCTCTGCACACTAGAACGGAAACTCCATCAGTGCCGACATCTTTATTTTGTGCATTGATACACCCTATGTACGTAGTAGGGTGCCCAGAACATAGAAGGCGCTCAAAAATATTTGTTGAATGAATAAATGAATGAAGGAAGGAGGGAAAGAGAACTAGTAGAGAAGGATGCTAGAGAGATGTCAGGGGCCGATTATCTAGAGGCTTTTAAACTCTGGAGAGGATTTAAATTTCACTTCAAGTGAGAGGAGTGAAGGCATCTAACCATGGTGACGAATTTCATTCTTTCTCCACCTAGCTGTGGAGTTAATGTGATCCAGTTTTCCCAGCCTCTGAACAGGGTCATTTGAAGAACTCTGAGAATTTATTGATAGCATCTTAAAAGATTCTCATATGTGAACTTGCTTTATCTATCTCCCTATCTATATCTATCATCTATCTATCTATCTATCTATCTACCTCTATCTATCACCTATCTATCTAACCATCTATCTACCCATCTCTCTATCTATCTATCTACCTATTCTATCTATCTATCTATCTATCTACCTATTCTATCTATCTATCTATCTGTCTACCTGTGTATCTACCTATCTCCAAGAATTCGTGTATTTTTCCTCAGGGATGACAACTAGTTAATTAGTTGGACAAAGTTAAGAATCATTCAGAAGATTGGTAACCAAGCCCTCGTGGCCAATGAGGAGACTCTTGCTTTATTTGCAATCAGAAGGTGCAGATGGTAGTTTGGGGAGGAGCAGTTACAGCCTCTGCGCTTCACCAGCGTTCGGCAGCCCTGTCTGGCTTCGGGGCCTGTGCAGCTCAGCAAATGTTATCATCGTAACACGATGCTCTATGTGGCCAAAGAAATGTTCAGTAACTGAGAATCGCTTCAGCCTTGGCTGACGTCTTTTGCTGTTTGTTCCTAAAATGTTTGTGCCTTTCTTCCTGAAGGGGGAAAATTACCTTTTAAAGGCCTCATCAAACTTTCCTCGGAGCTAAAAAGGTCCATTTTCCTAGGAGCTGAAGTTACGTCTCCAGTGAAATTTGTTATCGTTTTTCCCCTTCTGTTTTAGGGCTGCAAATTTGTTATCAAAATGCTTCCCTGACCTTCTCTTTCCCTCTCCATCACGCACTGACACATCTCGCCTAAATTTGCGTCTTGCATCACCTCAGGAAACTCATGGCTAATTTCATTATTTGGGAGAGAAAAATGCAAATGAAGCCAGACAGCTGGTGCTTTCCTCGCAGCTGAGAGTGACGGAGGGGCCGAGGCCCACCTCGTCAGAGGCCCTCACACCCTCCTACTCAGACAGGCCCCGGCGGGGGGAGAGCAGAGAGGCTGCTGGAACAGCAGGAACAGATGGCCAGGAGGGGAGCAGGATGGAGAAGCCCAACTTGCTGGAGAGGCTGGGAAAAGGTGGCTTGTCAGTTGCCTGGGTGGTCAGATGGAGCACACGGGACGGTCCTTACACACTGCCACCTACTTAAGGGCAAACGGAGCCCAGGGTGCAGGCTAACAGCATCCTGTACCCATGGCAACCGGTATTCCTCTGCTCTGGTCTAGGGCTTGGCCTAGGTTTCATTTTCTGTGTCTGTGTTCTCAACATTGACCTTTTCCCAAAAATGTGATAGAGATAAAGATAAAGGGGAAGGAAGGGGAGTGAAAGCCCATTTCTTTCACCCTGAGTGAATCTCAGTCGGCAAACCCAAGTTTGCAAGACGCCCACATTTTATTTTTCTATAACTGAACTTAGTTTTGTTTTCTGGTCATGCTCTTATGGAATGATGGAAACTTTATTTCATTCAATATTCTCCCTTACTCTGGAGTTCACTGAAGTATGGGGCGACTTAGAATGTCCCAAGGGAGGGGCATTAGTCCTCGTGTCATGTGTCCGCATTGCTCTCCGTTGAGACATCCATCGTCCCCTTAAGCCCCTGGCCGCAGGTCCATACAGATTGCTGCTGAGGAGGCCTCCACTGGCTGCTTCATTTCTTCTTCTTTCTCCCAGGACCTTCTGGCACACACAGCCATCGGTCTAGTGTGCCAGGGCTGTGCCAGGCTGGGGAAACTCCATGGGCTGTCTCTGGCTTTTGACACTCACATTCACAGGGATCATTCCGTTCCTGACTTTTTTCCTCAAGGGCACAAGTCAGGGGGCAGGTTCCACCAATATGTACACACCCTTCACTTTCCTGCTAAGTCTCCTTAGCGCATCTTCACCTACTCTGGGCCAGAAACCCAATTTGTGCTCCTTCTGTAGTTGCTCAGATGTTCAAGCAAGACCTGCACTCAAAAAAGAAAACAAGAGGGATTCCCTGGTGGCGCAGTGGTTGAGAGTTCGCCTGCCGATGCAGGGGACACGGGTTCGTGCCCCGGTCCGGGAAGATCCCACGTGCCGCAGAGCGGCCGGTCCCGTGAGCCATGGCCGCTGAGCCTGCGCGTCCGGAGCCTGTGCTCCGCAACGGGAGAGGCCACAGCAGTGAGAGGTCCGCGTACCGCAAAAAAAAAAAAAAAGAAAACAAGAAAAAAATCCCTAAAATAGAGTGGTTGGTATTTCAAAGATATTGACTTATCATACAAAAAAAGAAGAAAAGATGGGCATGGAGATGGGGGCCACGAACCAAGCCTAATTCAGGTCTCCTTGACCTATACGGTTAGCTAATGGGGTGTTTTAGGTTGGGTGAGGCTACCTTACTCACCCACAGTCTCTGGTACCATATACTCTCTGAGAGGGCCCTCAGGCCTCATGGGGGATTTTAATGACGCTCTGGTCTGGGGAGCAGAATGGGATTCCTGGGCTCCAACTTATACCAGGATGGGTACCTAAAATCCTGAAAATCTTGAATGCAGCCCAAACTGTAGGGACAACGTGGTTGGGAAGTAGGGAGAGGGAAAGGGAGGAGGGGCTTGATGCATAGATTTAATCATGGCCTTCAAATCATCCTGCTGATTACAGAAAGCCTGGAGAGGGCTTGGCAGGGACACATAATCATTCCTGTCCGTTGCACTGAGCCTTTCCCAAAGCACAGTAACACTTTTGCTTTGATTATCTTGCTTTGTACGCACAATACCTCTGTAAAATAGGGTTGTTTTAAAGGCCAGGAGCAAAACAAAAGTGTTATAAAATGGAAAACGCCCAGGGCCAGTCCTTAGTGGCTCAGCTGGGCTTCCTGGGTCTGCTCATTCCTGGGCTGGTCTCTCTCTGGTCTCCTCCCTCCCACCCCAAACCATGAGGCCCAGCAAATTTTCTTTTCTTCCTATTATGTTAGTGTGTACCAACCTCATTGTGTTGGCATGATCATTTTTAAAAATTTTTATCTTATATTGGAGTATAGTTGATTAACAATGTTGTGTTAGTTTCAGGTGTACAGCAAAGTGATTCAGTTAAACATATACACGTATCTATTCTTTTTCAAATTCTTTTCCCATTTACGTTATTACAGAATACAGAACAGGGTTCCCTGCCACTATACAGTACGGCCTTGTTGGTTATCTATTTTAAATATAACAGAGCACACAGGTTAATCTCAAACTCCCAATCTATCCCTTCCCCCCACCCCTCCCCACTGGTAACCATAAGTTCGTTCTCTAAGTCTGAGTCAGTTTCTGTTTTGTAAGTTCAGTTGAGCGGCCCTAGGAAATTACAGATACTATGATTGGACCCACAGTTTCCCCATTTCTCCCACTCAAAGGAGCCTCTGAAAGAGCCCCACCAGCCAGGGAATCCCTGGAGTTCTGGGATCCAGTGATGACTTCAAAGTGGGCTTTCTGCCCTCTTGGCCAGGGCCTGGTGCTGGAGACTCTTGAAAGAGGGAAGATCCCAAGATTCTGCATATAAGTGATATCATGTGATATTTGTCTTTCTCTGTCTGACTTACTTCACTTAGTATGATCATCTCCAGGTCCATCCATGTTGCTGCAAATGGCATTATTGAATTCTTTTTAATGGCTGAGTAATATTCCATTGTATATATGTACCACATCTTCTCTATCCACTCCTCTGTCGATAGACATTTAGGTTGCCTCCACGTCTTGGCTATTGTGAACAGCGCTGCAATGAACATTGGGGTGCATGTACCCTTTCGAACCATGTTTTCCTCCAGATATATGCCCAGGAGTGGGATTGCAGGATCATATGGTAGCTCTATTTTTAGTTTTTTTAAGGAACCTCCATACTGTTCTCCATGGTGGCTGTATCAATTTACATTCCTACCAACTCTGTAGGAGGGTTCCCTTTTCTCCACACCCTCTCCAGCATTTAAATGGTGAGAAAGTCCTTCCTGGTCACCAATCCCTGAGCCGTGGACACGAATGTACTGCATCCATGCTGAGTCCTAAGGTGCCCTTAGTTCTTTCCGTCTGCTAAACACGCCTTGAATGGCTCTGGTCTTTGAGAAACTGACCAGGCTGCTAGACATCAGCTCCATTCTGTCTTTTGTAAGAACTATGTAGAAATTACCCCATTACTTTAATCCTTTCGGAGCATACATAAAGTATAAATGGTGGCTGGTGTCTTTATATGCACACCGCAGTTTCTGCAAAATGATCTCCCACCCCCAAACGAAAGGCCTTTGGTCTCTATTAATCCTCAGAACATTCAGGGGGAAGGAGAAACCAAGGCACAACAGATGTCTGGGCTCAGGGGAAAAAAGCCAGAGCTTGCAAATTCAACAATCTGGCTTTAGATACCTTTTTGATTTTAAATATTTTCCCCTTTTTTGGCACAGCTCTTTGCCCTGTAGGCTAGAATGCACGTTGCCGTGAGTTACTGAATTTCCATCGTCCTCTTTTCGAAGGTGGGGACAGTGAAGTTCTGTAAGGTTAAGTCACTTGGACTCTCAGCCACGGTCCCCGGCCGCCAGCACTTCACATCAGGGCCCAGTCTCCGCTCAGTGGCCCTGCGCCTCCCTTTCAGGGAAAAGCAGCTGCATGAAGTTCTGTAAATGCTGTAATAGAATTTGTTAAGCACTTCCACAGGAGTTTTAAAGTAAATGTCAGCCCGCATTGTAACAGTGAGCTAACTACGTGTTAGCATTCTAGTCCTCATTTAATTCACTTTCCCAATACTGACGTTACCACGATGCCTGCAAGGACGACCGCGTTCCGTGAATTACCCGCCAGCTTCTCCCCCGCTGCACCCCTGGGTGGTTTGTGAAGTTTAGTTATCGCTGTGCTCTCTTTCACACTGCTGTCCCTGGGAGAATGGAGCAGTTGGTTTAAGGAGTAGTCAGATCCGCATGTTCAGGTCTCTGTAGTTGACCCCTCTCTGGCCCGAACACCCAAGGGTCCTCCCGCCTCCCTTGCCTGCTGCTGTCACCGTACCCAGAGCTTGGGGCACAGGCCTCTGCTGATACTGTTACAAGTTGGACTGTGTTCCCCCAGATGCGCCCCCCCGCCCATTCATATGTTCAAATCTTAACCCCCAGTACCTCTCTTAGCGACCTTATTTGGAAATAGGATCATTACAGATGTCATTAGTGAAGATGGGTACATCCTGGAGTAGGGTGGACTCTTAATCCAATAAGACTGTTAGCGTCAGAAAAGGGGGAAATTTGGACCCAGAAACAATCACACGGGGAGAACACCGAGTACAGATTGGAGTTATGCTACCACAAGCTAAGGAACTCCCAGAACAAGGAGAAAAGCCTAGAATAGATCCTTCCCTAGAGCCTTCAGAGGGAGCGTGACCCTGATCTCACACTTCTAGCCTCCAGAGCTGTGAGACAATATGTTTCTGTTGTCTAAGCATCTCAGTTTATGGCGGCCCTAGGAAATTACAGATACTGTGATTGGACTCACACTTTCCCCATTTCCCCCACTCAAAGGAGCCTCTGAAAGAGCCCCACCAGCCAGGGAATCCCTGGAGCTCTGGGATCCAGTGATGACTTCAAAGTGGGCTTTCTGCCCTCTTGGCCAGGGCCCGGTGCTGGAGACTCTTGAAAGAGGGAAGATCCCAAAGTTCCTTGGTGGAGATCTAGGGAAGGGGGTGTTGGAGTAGCACGGTTTTAGCCAAATTGTATCTTCACTGGCCTACACTGGCCAGTATAAACTCTTAAGGCAGTGAGGGACTTGAAGGGATACCACGGCCATGCCCCTGTATCCCGGAGCCCCTGCACACTTCGACAAGGAGGCTCTGGTCTTCTTCCTGCAGAGTTTGCTCACCCCAAACCCCAAGTCCATCCCTCCCCACCCACCCCCCTTGGCAACTGCAAGTCTGTTCTCTATGTCTGTGAGTCTGTTTTTCTTTCGTACATATGTTCATTTGTGTTGTATTTTACATTCCACATGTAAGTGATATCATGTGGTATTTGTCTTTCTCTTTCTGACTTACCTCACTCAGTATGACCATCTCTAGTTGCATCCGTGTTGCTGCAAATGGCATTATTTCATTCTTTCTTATGACTGAGTTATTATTATTATCATCATCATATATGAGATAGGCATGATTTTCCCACTCTAAAGATGAAGAAACTGAGGCTAGGGAAGGGGAAGCAACTTACTAAAGGTCACTGTAGGGCAAGTGACACCTGTTACCTCCTCCAGAGGAGGTGTCCCACTGCGTGGACAGCAAAGAATGCCTGCCACCAGGAAGACCAGCCCCAGGATATCAACCCACCACCTGGGTTGCCGGGCTTGGGGTCCCCAAGAAAGACATGACTCACACAGGTGCTGGATGGAAAAACACTTCACAGAAGAGACAGAGCGAGATCAGCTTCAACAGTGAGCACTGGTTCCCCCACGGCCATTGGGTCTCCCCCTGCAGCCGACATGGGCAATGGTCTGCAGACATCCCTCTTGTGCTGCAGGTGGAGGACCCTGTTCCCTCCCCACCAGGAACAGATAGAGCAGGGAGGTTGACCAGATGCCAAATGACACCCATGAGTAAGCAGAACACAGAAGTGAGCATCGAGTCTGGAACAGGGAAAGATATTCCCCAAACAAAGAGATGTGGCCAGCTCAGGACCTGTGGGCTCTTTATCTCTTTGTAAGGAAATGTTGTGTGTCCAAGGCACATTCTTATGCAACAGCACAGGGGTCAAAAGACCACATGCAAGTGAGTTCCTTTCCCATCAGTCAGGCAACTAGAAACTACCAGAACACAGACTTGAACTCAGATCATTTTTTCCAGCCATTACGTGTTGACTTCTTACTGTGTGCAAGACACCACGCTGGGCACTGCGAGTCTACAGAACTATTTTAGACACAGAAGTCAAGCTCTTCCTCAAAAAGCTTGCAGTAATGGAGAAAATACATGTATATTCCCTGAATGTAACAGAAATTCTTTGATTATACGATCTCATCCTTCAATGACATGTTCAGCGTATTCAGCATTGAGAATCTGCTATTTGCAGGAACGATGCCAGGTGCTGGGATACGATGGCTTAAAAGAGCATCCTTACCTATAGAGCCGATTGTGGATTCACAGTGCAGCGAGCAGGCAAGGGAGTAAGTAAGCAACACAGTTACGTGTGAAGCACTGCGCTGGGCCCAAGAGACGGCAACTGAAAAATTAAAAATCTGAACCCATAATCCTGCTTCTCACTGGACACACAGTCTAAAGTGAGACAGAATTGCCTAATTGCATTAGGCAATTCCAGAACCACGTACACCACGAGGCGGGGTGTGCCGGATGCTGCGGGGGGTGGGGGGGGTGTGGGAAAGGGGCATCTTAAAATGAGGACCAGAAATGACTACCTGGAGAAATGATGCTTGAGCTGAACTTGAAGGAAGATAGGTTTCTCTCAGATGAAGAAGAGGAGGAAACATTTTTCTCAGGGGCAGGAAGGGTGTGTTCAGAAGTACATGGGCCGTAAGCAGCCAAGTGTGCTCACAGTCCTGCAGAGAGTTTGGTGTGACTGTGACAGAAGCTCTGAGCGGGGAGCAGGCAGTGAGGACAGGTGGATCCTGAAAGCACGGGCGGGTGGAGACAGGCACAGATCCTGAAAGGCCCATGCAGAAAGCTAACAGGACGTAGACGCTCAGATAAAGTGCTAGAGTTCTCTTGGGAACATTCAGACATGGTTCAAGGAGAAACAGAATCTGAAAAAAATGGGAATAATTTGGGTGGGTTGGGTGGAGGAGAGTGGACATTCTTTTTTTTTTTTTGCGGTACGCGGGCCTCTCACTGTTGTGGCCTCTCCTGTTGCGGAGCACAGGCTCCGGACGCGCAGGCTCAGCGGCCATGGCTCACGGGCCCAGCCGCTCCACGGCATGTGGGATCCTCCCGGACCGGGACACGAACCCGTGTCCCCTGCATTGGCAGGCGGACTCTCAACCACTGTGCCACCAGGGAAGCCTGGAGAGTGGACATCCTAAGCAAGGGGACGCTTTGGCATAGCTGGGTGTAGGCAGTCACACGACCCCAGGGGGGGAATGGGGGCACGGGGGAGTTCGGTGGAGCTCTGAGCCAGATTATGTGCTAACACACTGTGACCTGCTGGGCACCATCCACAATGAACTACACATGATCCTCATGGAGGTACCCGGGGACATCAGATCCCTGAGTAGACTTATAAATATGAAAGGTAACTTCAATGGCTACAGTTTGTTGTCCTGAGATGCTATTGAGAGTAAAAGGGTAGGACATACATACAGCAGGACAAGAGGCTTAGGACAACCCTCGAAACTGGAATGGAGGGTCAGTATATGAAGAAGCAAATAGATCAGATTAAATATTCACAGGGTGAAAGCCAGTGGAATTGGAGTGTTTGAGGAGCATATATTGATATAAGATTGACAGGAATTTTCTAAGGAGACGCAGCAGGGTAGGTTTGGAGACATTATCAACTCCTAAATACACACACACATATAACACAAACACATTCATTTACATGTATATGTAGGGAGATAGCTAAATAGATACATGTACACACACAGATGACTGTCACGGAAACACAATGCTGGCTTTGCCACATGAGATTTAGTCTTGTTTTTTTTTTTTTCAATTAACTAAAGGCAGCTAAAGGCTTTAGGATCATGCCTATCTGAGTTTGCATATGAGTTTTACCATTTAGGATTTTGACTGGATTATTTAATTTCTCTGAGTCTCAGTTTCCTTATCTATAAAATGGCGCTAATAATATTTACCTCCAAGGATTGTTGTGAGGGTTAGATGTGTCCGTTGTCTGGTACACGGTAAAACCTTCAGTAAGTAATATTTTATGTACCCTTTTGAATAGTTTCAGTATGTATGTATTATTGGCTGTAAGTGTAGCACATACTCAATACAAAAATGACCGTGATCTATACATGAGCAAATCTGACTGAGTTTACCTGGAATTATCATATCAGGTTTCCTGCCATGAAAGCGGAATAGGGAGTTCAAGACACTAGTTGAATTCAGTTATAGAAAAAATATATATCTTGTCCCATAGCAGCTGTGGGGACTCGAATTTGTACTTACCACACTTCATTGTCTTTCTGATGTGCTGACCCTTCAAAACTTCAATCTTCTAAATTCTCTCCCTCTAGTCCCAGGCTGCTGAGCCCTGGGAAAGAAAAGCACACGCAATGAAGGAATTTGGAGAGCTGGGAGGTGAGAAAAGTGGGCTTTGAGATCTGCCTTCCTTTGATAAGCAGGTTTAGAAAGAGGGGCAGTAAATTGTATGGAAGGTTATAGTTTACAAAGAAGGCATTCTGATCACACTCAACTCTCACAATAATCTGGGAGGGAGCTAGACATCCCTGTCTGCTATTGACCAAGTGCAATCAGCCTATCAGCAACAGAGCCTAGACTTGCCACTACTTTTCTGACTCTAAATCTCACATCCTTTCCATTCTCCTGTGCTCAGGATTCTTCCTTGGTGTCCGAAGGTTGCCTTTGGTTGATGCAAGTGTCCTCTGGCTCATTTGGTGAAAGGTTAGCTTTCACCTTCCGAATCCCATTTGATCTTAGGACCATTGCTCCCATTTTACAGATGAGCAAACTGAGATTCACTCAGTTCAAGGTCACTGACTGTTAAGATATTGAGCCTGGGCTGAAAGCAGTTTTGCTGCTTCATGATTCGGTGACCTAGCCATTGTATCCTGCTAAGAGTAAGCTGTAGTAAGTAGCACATTATTAATGTTATATTTTTAGAGAAGCAAAATACTGCCTTATTCATGGGGAAAAAAATGAATGACTAGTTGAACTTTCTTCCTTAGATTTTTATAAGTGTCACAGCTACATCATAATACAAAACAGAGTTCTATTTGATTAGATTCCCCTTTCCTTTCAATGAGCTTCAGTAAAATTACATATTTTAATCTGAAAAATTGAGACATACAGATGTAATTTCTGTGAAAACGCCTGAAGTAAGTGAAGCATTACTTTCTAAGCAGAAACTGCTTCATGTCAAATGCTTATTATTGTTAAAGAAACCAATTTTTACATATTAACTTGGAAATCAGCGGCAGATTTGTCAGTTGGTTTTTTAAATCATTTCTCCCTGGTTTCCTTCTCCTCTTTCGATCATTTTGCTGCACTTGCAATTTGATATCTCACTTCTGGCTCTCCTGTCTGCAAACTATGTTTAGTGCAAAGCTCTGCAGAAAAAAAAAAATCTCTTATTTGACCATGAACTTTCGATGATCTAGTTAGCGTTACTGTCAAGCTTCCCGCGGTCTTTTTGAAAAGCAGGACTTGTCCGTGCTGCCCTCTGGCCAACTTCAGTGGGACTAAAGTGCTAGCAAGAGCCATCAAACTGCCTGACGGCTTGTCACCAGCGAGGCTCGATTAATTTACACACATTTTCCACTGTTTGGCATCTACCATTATAACTCTTTTCTCTTCCAAGCAGCTCGTGTTTGCATTTAACACTTGGGTTAATTTTCATCAGAGTTTAAATTTAGCCATCAGTTATTTCAGGGGAGCTGTCAGCCAACATATGGAGAGGGGAGGAAAAAAAAAATCCTTCTGAATTTATAATAAAGTGGAATCTGTTGAATGTGAAACAAAAACCAACTGCAATATAGGGAGGCCCCGGTGGGGAGAGCGGGGTCAACGAAGAATTGCAGAGTGGATTAGCTGTTCTATTCACCGGAGCCGCATCTGGGCACCACTGAGCTTCTTGATATATCAAAAAATGATGGAAAGACACAGTTCAATTTGTCCCCCTTTTATAAAGGATAATTAACCTGTCAGTCTTGCTACTTTAACAACTTCATTAAATGGGAGGCGAACTGGGTGCTGACCAGTCTTGCCTTTATCCAGAAGGAACACAGGGCACTTGTATAAATGGGGGAAGAGGAAGGAAAACACATACGTGCGCACCCCGATAATACCGTCTAGTTCCTGAAAAATGGAACATGCTTCTTCCAATTATGTAATAATCCCGCCTTGACTCTGACCTGCTCAAAGTAGTTTTCTTAACTTGGAAGGCAGAGGAAATAATGTCACAGCCCAACTAGGCCAGAGAAGCACACCATTTCAAAATTGAGGTTATGGGGTTTCAGATGTTATTGGGCCAAACTATTTAAGACCTGAAGTGATGGCTACTAAAGGTGAACAGCATTTCACAAGCAATAAAAGGAAATGAAAACAGAGCTCCCTCAGTCCTCACCACCACCGCATCCCCCCGCCACCCCACAATGGCTGCCGGCATCTGTATCTTGGCAATAAATCCTTTCTTTACTACTATAAAGATTCTAAACTTTAAAATGCATTCATTCAAGGAAAAAAAGAACACTTACATCATTTTAGTGTTTGAAACCATCAGTAATCTTAACTCTTTTTTAAAGCTAACATCCTGAATATTTCAAGTAACTGAAATAGTACTGTAGTTTAGGATTATCATCTCCTTTTTTGGAAATTCTACTCTGTATAAATAAGTATAAGGCACAGTAATAATAAAAGTTAATTGTAAAATATTTTTCAAATTTTATTCAAATCAAAATTATGTTATTTCCAGTTGAAAAGGAAATTGTTTTATGAAGTTGGTAATCTTGTTCTGTAATATCACATTGAATGATCACAAAATAATAATTTATCACAAAATAATCGTACAAAATTTCAATTAGCTATAGTTAGTAAGGGTAAAATTTAATATGCTTCTCTTGTGAGTACAGTCAGGAATTCTAGAAGTGATCATGTGATCCAAGAAAGGAACTATTTTATATTTAAAAAACAATTTGAATGATTAAAAATACAAACCAGGTTTTATCTTTTCAATTTCTCTTTTGTTAATTTTTTGTATGAGATTAAAAAAAATTTTGTAAAGCTAATATTACCCTTTTAAAGTTTATAGTTCCAAACTATAAATTTTAATTTATATGATTTTTTATTTTAAATTCATTTATGATGTTTCAGTTTTAATAATTTGTGAATACACCAGGAAGGCAAAAAGAAACTCATACCATCTTTTAGTACAACAGGTGCCATTTAGATGAAAATCTTTCAATTTTATGAGCGATTCTTTGATGAGAGAGTGACAGTGTTATTCATGAATATACTTGCATGCTTCATTTGATGGAGACATCAGAATTCACCTATTTTTATCTTATTTGAAACAAGATTCGGTACAGCTCCTAGAATAGTTAAATAACTACAACAGCTATGTGATTAATATTTAAAACATAGCTATTCTTTTTCATACTTTTCATAACGAAAGTAGCCTAATTTCATAGAAACAATCATAAAAACAAAAAAACAAAAATAGAGATAGCCCTTGAAGACCAATGGCATTCAGAGGTTTTCAGAGCACATTTGGTTTTATCATATCAATTATAGGATTTCTATTTACTTCACCTAGCTAAGGATTGTATTTATCATAAAGAAGACAATTCATTTTTGTCAGTTTTTGGAAAGAGAGCTTGTCCTCGCTCATCCCCAAAGTGACTTTCTCCTGTTCCTGAACTTGCCTGTCTCTACTTAGACAATAATTAAGATCATACATTTTGTATGGTTCCGACTCAGACCTCTGTCTGCACGCATTTGCAGACGAGAGTTAAAAGCTTTAGCAGCCCTTCCCCCATAGTATTGTAGAAAGGGGACCTGTGATTCAGAGTGGCAAATGTTCTTGCCACTGGTGCTTTTCCAAGTAGTACATGATCTCAAAAACCATGGTGGTGGACATGCGGCACCATGAGTGCTTTTCTGCCACAATGACACTGCGCCTTTTTCTAGATAGTACTTGGCATGTTTGCTTGCCATGTCTTTTAGAGGAAAGACCCAAGGGCCATTGAGATTAGCAGGCACCTCGGCCGTGTCACCCTCTCCAGCTGGTCTGGCACCAGGGGCACTGCAGACTGAAAAGGAAATGACTCTGATTCTGTCTGCACTAATACTGGGAGACTGGAAATGTTAAGGAAAGCGGCATCAGTCAGAGCCTATTGGACATTCACTATATATAAATGAAAGGCAACAGGGAGAAGGGAGAAGGTTTTCCGAGATTAAATACTACTTTAGGGTCCAGAGGCAGGTTCATTTGACTGTGGCTCTGCAAGAAGTTATAGAATGACCCAAAGCTTAATTATAGGAAACAAGTGACTCCACTTACCCAAATAAAATATTCCAAATGGTAAACGTGACCACCTGATGTCAATGTGGGTTTGCCAGGCAATAGGCTTTCATAATTTGAGAATTTCACATCCAATTGGATCAAACTTTGTTCTGAATGAAGAAAATGTTTTAATTCAGCTGTGTGCATCCTTTTCGTTTCTTCTTCAAAGACAACAAAGGGCTGTTAATTTTAGAGAGAAGAGACCCAGCCAAAAGCTAAAATGAGCAACTTGTACCACCAAATAAACATGGGAAGAAGCTCAATTTCCTATTGTAACAAAATGTTTAAATTGCCTCAGATTTAATCACTGTAATTTAGTCATTTTGTGAATGTAGCTCAGCCATTTGTTGGCAGAGATGTTTTTTTATTTAAAGGGCATTTTTTTTTCACTAATAACCTTCAAATTTGCAGTCAGTTTATTCCAAAGAAGTGCAAAATTATCAAGACACATATATATAATTAGGTCTCCTTATATGCAGCAGGAGGAAAACCATCTACAGAGAGTTCTCTGAGCCTGATTTTAAGATCAGGTCCTCTCACTCTGTACCTGCATTAGCACTTGAGAATGAAGTGGTGGTTATAACAGAAATGACTTAGGTGTTTGCGGCAACTGTGAAAATCTGTTATCTTCATTCCAAGATTTTCTTTTTCTTATGTTATCACTAGACTATGTCATAAAAATTACCTCTGATACTACCACCACCACCACAAGTTTTAAAAAGTTGAAGTGTAGCAGCTGTACAATGTTGTATAAGCTACAGGTGTATTGTATAGCGATTCACAATGTTTAAAGTCTATGCTCCCTTTATAGTTATAAAATATTGGCTATGTTCCCCCTGTTGCACAATATGTCCTTATAGCTTATTTTATATGTGATAGTTTGTACCTCCTTCTCTAGGGCTCGTTTCTATAAATTTCTCATTTTTTAAAAAGATTTATTTATTTATTATCTATCTATTTATTTGTTTAATTTATTTTTGGCTGCGTCGGGTCTTCTTTGCGGCACACAGGTTTGTCTCTAGTCGTGGCATGCAGGTTTTCCCTTCTCTAGTGGAGGCGCGCGAGCTCAGTAGTTGTGGTGTGTGGGCTTAGGTGCCCTGCGGCATGTGGGATCTTAGCTCCCTGACCAGGGATTGAACCCACATCCCCTGCATTGTAAGGCGGATTCTTTACCACTGGACCACCAGGGAAGTCCCCTAAATTTCTCATTTTTATAAGTGTTTCCCAACTCAGTATCTGTTAGCCAACCCAGTAAGTGCCATGGGGTATCTTTGTTAATTGAATGTTCTGGGTAAATAAGCACTGCTGTCCCCATATTTTCTCTCATGAGCTCATTATCTAGGTCCTGTGAGGCCACCACTTATCATTGAAGCCCTAGTGACTTCCCTCCCCTGATTCCGTAACAAGTAAATATCACTCACTGTATATTCAAATACACGCTTCCTCCTGCTAGTTTAGTATCTCTCAGTATGGACTTGTCTCCGTTCCCCAGGCAAGCTTTCTAAAACACTTTCCAGTCCCTGCAATGTAGCAGGCTCCCGGATAGGCACCGAGGCGACCACTCCATATGACCCTCACAAACATGAGGAAAGCAAGATGGTACCCATTTTACAAATAAAGAATGAACTGACACTCAGAGACGTGGAATGACTTGCTTATGGTGACCTAATCATTCAGTGACGAAATCAGGATTTGAAGTCAGGGCTTTTTAATTTCATATCCCATTATACTTCTGCCTCACAAGTCCATGTACGTGTCTTGAACCCAGCGCAATAAATGATCCCTCTCTCTATCACCTCAGAGTGAACATGGCATGGTGCCACGTTCATGGGAAGTACCCACTAAATACCTTGTTATTCCATAATCCCCTGGCATTCTTCAGGCAGATGACGAGTCCATGCGAAACCCAACCACTTCTTCTTAATCATCCATTCACCTGCCTGTCCCCTGAATGAGGCTTCCTCTTATCTTACTCTTGTTCACAGCCCCCGTGTCTGACACACTGTTTTCTCTCAGTAATCAAGGGATGCAAGATAGGGGTGGTACCCAGAGAGGAGGGCAAATGTAGCTAACAGGAGAGAGGATAAGCCCCCTCGGTGGTATTTGGAAAGATGGAAGTTGGTAGAAAACTCCTGACATTATCGTTAAGTTTTCCACTTAAGACATAGAGACTTTTAAAAAATAACCTTTGTGCTAGACCATAATTGTAGATGTAAATAGTCATGAGATCAGGTAGACTCTATGCAGACATCCAAAAAGTCCCTAAGAGTACTTTTGTCTGTTTGTTTTTACCGAACCACTAATATTAACCTGCTTTGTGGTCAATTATATCTCTCCTTAAAGGTTTTTTTGGAGGCTGCTTTCTGGTTTAGCAACACATGTACGTTCTATTTGTTGTTGAATCAGGCACTGGAAGTCCCACCAGATGTGACTATGTACCTGCCTTTCCCTTTGCATATGGATATATAGTGATCCATGTTCAGAGCAGCAGTAAGACAGACAGAACTTGTTCTTATGGGTTGAATTGTGTCCCCCCGCCCCCGCCAAATACGTTGAAGTCGAAATCCTCAGTATCTGTCAATGTGATCTCATTTGGAAATTGGGTCATTGCAGATGTAGTCAAGTTAAGATGACATAGAAAACAAACTTATGGTTACCAAAGGGAAAAGGGGTGGGGCAGGGAGGGATAAATTAGGAGTTTGGGATCAACAGATACACACTACTGTATATAAAATAGATAAACAACAAGGACCTACCGTATAGCACAGGGCACTATATTCAATATCTTGGAATAACCTATAATGGAAAAGAATCTAAAAAAGAAGATTATGTATATGTGTGTGTGTGTGTATATGTGCACAGACATCTGAATCACTTTGCTGTATACTTAAAACTAATACAACATTGTAAAACAACTATACTTCAATAAAAATGTAGCAAAAACTTATATATATATATATATATATATGGTATCCTAAAATACTATAGAATTACAAGAAAAAACATTTAAAATGGTTTAGGCGAATTTGGAGTTAATTCTACAATAAACTTATATAATACTATCCTAAATAAAAGACGAGGTCATTAGGGTGGGCCCTAATCCCATATGACTTGTATCCTTAAAAAGGGGGAAATTTGAACAGAGAGACAAACACATGTAGGAGAATGCCACGTGAAGATGAAGGGCAGAGATCAGGATGATGCCTCTACAAGCTAAGGAAACGCCAAAGATTGCCACCAGAAGCTAAGGGAGAGGCATGGACAGAGTCCTCTTCAAAGCCCACAGAAGGAACCAACCCTGCTTACATCTTGATCTCAAACTTTTAGCTTCCGGAACTGTGAGATAATAAATTTCTGATGTTCAAGCCACCCAGTTTGTGGGTTCTTTGTTATAGCAGCCTTAGGAAATGAATACACTTGCCTTCCACTAAGATTTCTAGACAATGGCCTTTAATGAGATAGTTTCTGTGTCTACTTAAAATGAAAAGGGTTAGAGAAACAAAAATGTAATGACGCCTTTCATGTTTGTTTTTCTCTTTGACCCGAAGATACATATGTCTGGGTCGTTTTACACAAATGTTATAAGGAAAACATATTAATTTCAGAGTACTTAAGAAAAAGTCATTTTTGCTGTATCTTTTAAGTACTATGCAAATAAACTGTATGCTAACAATAGTACAGGACTGACTATTTTATTAGAGATGATTCAAGATATAATCCTTTATTGCACAGGAGAATAAAGAGAAAATACAAGTGTGCTTGCTGGGTGGCGTTAGGGTTTCTGGAAAGACGTGGAGGGCAGGGAACTAAGGGGAGGCCATGGAGGCTGAAAGACCAATCGAAAAATTAATTAAAATGTAGTTTTTTGCAATCACACTATTTCCTAACATCCCTTAAAGTCACTGGATGAAAGTCTGGACATAATCTAAGCCCACACTTAGGAATTAATGCCTCTTCTAATCATATCACTGGTTTGACTGCCTTCAGACCTTTTGAATGAATTAAATTCATTTGCTGGGATATTTATTTTCTGATTTGAAAAATAAAAAGACCTCCTGGCTCTGAGAACCCGCTGCTCATTTTGATGGTCCTTTTCTTAAAAATGCTTTCTGATAGGTAATTTCCCTCCTTCCAAGCTTGAAGTAATGTTTATATATTTTAAAACCAAGTCTGTTTTCTGAAGTGTAATGTCAGATCCTTACTGGTCGGTGCTCTTTATTTAAGCTATAAAGCTATGTAATAAACACTCATTATAACCAGGGCCTCTGGTGCTCTGGCTGCTACCTGGACAGATCTGAGTCTCAGGCAGTCTTGATTGTACCAAGCTGTTGTGCTGTGTTCAGCTGTGCCATGTTTGGTTTGTTATAAGGACGACCACCCTCAGTTTCCAATATATCAAACCACTCTTCTTTCTCAATACTTTAAAACATGGCCCTTTAGCCTCAGCTAAATCCCTCTCCCCACCCCCAAGTATTCACTGATTTCACTCCATTTATTCCTATCTTTGTATATTCACTTAGGGCTGTGCCTTTGTTCAAACGCACAGATCAACAACTCCTTCCATATTTTATAAAAATCAATCCAAAATTCCTTAAGGTGAACCCAAGCCTCTTTGTCGCCCCCTTTCTTCTCTAGAGATGTCAAATGTTTGACAGGGTCCATGACCGCATGAGAAAGGGATGCTTCTCTGATTTACCCCACTCTTGTTCTTTTCCCTGGCTAGAATGCCCTCAGTCCTTAATGTTTTCTACAATTGTTTCTTCCAGTTTCAGGGAGGTCTACCTTCTTTCCCCAATCAGATTATAAACCACTAGAGGGCATGGAACAGGTCCTTCTCTTCATTTGAGTTCCTTATAGAGCTAATAGAGCTGCCCATGCTTCAGTATTCAATGAATGCCTGAAAAAGATTGGATTAAATTAACTGAATTCTAAAGTTCTCACCAACACAGAAAGCATGTCTATAGTATTTCTGCTTTCACGGCAAAAGTAGGAGTGATGGTAAAGTCAATTTTGTTGGCTATTCTTGACAGGATAATCATGATGACATGGATGTTGACATCAGCCGTGTGCTCGCACTCTGGTTTCTAATGCAATCCACTCCTCTGGACTTGGGGCTGGTAATAAATACTTCACCTTTGACACAAAGCATTTAATAAAGGAGCTTCAGCTTAGAAACTAGGAAGATCCAAAGGGTTGAAAATAGAGTCTCTACTGTAAACCTTGTCTAATTATGGGCACCTAATAGGTACTTAATAAATGTTAACAATACATGGACGAATAGAAGGCTAGAACCTCCACCAATGACAATTGCACAGACCAAGTACCATTCATTTTCAGTAAGCCAAAGATTCTTACTCTTTTCTAATATTTTTGTATTCTTGAAAAAAGAAGATAGATAATTAAATTGCCTTCAAACAGCCCTCTGAAATATGACTTGGAGAGCTTCAGCAATTTTCTCTAATACCCTAAGCTGAATCCATTTGTCCCTTTTAGAAAGAGACATTAAAATACAACCACTTGAACAGACAACACAGAGTACTCTCGTCTCTGAATGCTTCTCTGCATTTACACAGTCCTCTGAAATAACAAGCTCTTCACTCTCCCCTTTGCTGACAAATGGGTGATAAAGTGACATCTCTCTAGTGATTCAATATTTATGCAGTTCACGGTGTTGAATCCATGTGTTCTCTGTATTTGGGTCGGGGGGTGTCCATTGACCCAATTGGCATAAGTTGACTGTTAGTTTCTGGTGGTCTTTTAAGAGTCCTCTACTTAATGTTCTGTGTTTCCTCATCACCAACTTTGTCTTTCCTTATTATTTTCCAATTTGGAAAAGAAAAGTCTACATATTTAGGGAGCAGCTACAACACACGTCTTATTCATCACATGCCACCATTCTGTTTCTCAAGCAGTCTGACTGCAAATTTCAGTGATCACATAGGTAATGGGGCATTTGGGATTTCTGGAATAAAACTAGCTGCGTCCCCATAACCCATATCCCCAGATCTCCTCAGCATTCTGGTATTATATTCAGTTTGCTCTAATCCAGATGGTTTTAGCTGTAGTTCCTTCATGTGTTTCCTGGGTTCACCCTGACCTTGCCTGAGGGACTCCCCCATGGCCTCAAAGGCAGAAAGAAGGCACTTTTCCCCCCAGAAAACTCTAAAGAAGCTGATTCTTCTCCCGAACTTATTAAGGGGCAGAAATAATGGAACAAAGTTGACTGCTTAATATCCATTTTTAACACAGTTCAGGAAAGCAATCACTTCACACACACACACACACACACGATAACTTAGGTGAGTTTACAAATTCTTTAAATCAAGATACTCTTTCACTTTTTTCCCTGACACTCACGGTAAGCCTTCTGACACTTACACGGACCAGCATCTCCTTTCCAGGGTGGGGGAAAATAAAGAGACAGTGGCTCCTCTCTTTAATACAGGGGAGCCAAGGAAATGCACCTGTAGTGGAGAATGAATATTCTAATGCTTCCGAACCTTTTGGTGAAGGTGAAGGGGGCTTGTTGAAAACATTGCTGTGAGCAGATGGACCCCTGAAACCATCTGCTATGAAGCAACTAAATGTTCAATGATGCATTACAGAATTATTTAGCTCTCAAAGATCCTGAAACTAGTTAGTAATGATGGCATCTGTACCGAGAGCAAACAACCTATTTATATATGATCTATTACTTCATAAACTGTTTGGAGACCCTCCCTTCTTAAAGAAGCAGCAGGCTTCTTGATTGCAAGGTATAAAATCGTTACTGAAAAAGTCGTAAATTATAATCTTAAAATTAACATCCATGTTCCTCCTTTAGGTTAAGTTAACTTTTTGCTGAACCCAATTTTTTCTCATTCCTCATTAAAAGTATAGCTGACTGAGATTATTTGATACCACTTAAAAGGAAACAAAGTACGTTTTCATTTCTACAAATCATAACCACGAGATATTTTAATATCTATATAAATGCATCATCTTTTCCAAAATTTCTGTTGTAAAAATATGTACCTTTTATTAAAAAAACTAGACAAATAAAAATAGAAAAAAGAAGATAGTTATCAAAGACAATCACTATTAATACTTTTGGTGTATTTTCTTCAGCTCTTTTTCCATACTTAGTTTGAAAACAAACAACTAAATTTAGTTCCATAATCCTTCAAAAGTATGTGTCTTCTCCCAGAGACCTGGTTTTGTGATACAGGACTTAACAGCATATTCTCTTTATTCATGGTCTCATGAAAATACATAAAATTCAAACTGGTTTATTCACATAATAGAATACTATTCACAATAAAACGGAACAAACTAATAATATACACAATGACATGGATGAAGCTCAAATACATTATGCTAACTGAAAAAAAGCCAGACCAAAAAGGCTACCTGCAGTGCAGTTGCATTTATATGACATTCTGGAAAAGGCAAAACAGTAGAATGAAGAGCAGATCAGTGGTTGCCAGGGGTTAAAGATGAGGAAAGGATTTGACTAGAAAGAGAAAGCATGAGGGATTTTTTTGAGGGATGGTAGAATTGTTCTGTATTTTGATTGAGGTAGGGGTTACATGACTGTATGCGTTTGCCAAATGCATAAAACTGCACACCGTAAAGAAGAGATCTGACTTTATGTGCATTAAAAAAGAAATGTTCAAAATATTATTCAGAGGAGTATACACCACAGGAGTCATCAGGTCTCAGCTTTACACTTGCTTAAGAAAACGGATTTATTCATTCAACGATGATTTACTGAGTGCTACCGTATTGCAGGCACTGGTAGGTTCTGAAGGCGGAGCAGTGAATAGACAAAACACCTTCATTCCTGGAGCTTGTATCCTAGTGGGGAAGGACAGTAAGCAAAATAACTTCTATTGGATCATGGTGAGTGCTTTAGAGAAAAGTGAAGCAGAGAAGAGAAAGCAAGAAGAGGCTGTCTCTGAGAGGGTAACATTTGAACAGAGTCTTGGAGGAGGTGAGAGGATGACCGTGTGGCTATGTGGGAGAACAACAATGAAGTGCCCCAAGGTCCCGAGAAAGAGTTGTGCTTGGTGCAATTCAAGGAGAGACGGGATGGCTGGCTTGAAGGGCTGGGAGGGAGAGCAGTGGGAGATGAGGTCAGAGGGGTAAGGGGGAGCTAGTGAGGATTCTAGACGAATGTAAAGATTTGGCTTTACTCTGCATGAGGAGTGCTATCGGAGGTTTTCGAGTAGAGGGGCACTATGATCTTAACTGACACTGAAATCTGTAATAGGGAAGAACAAATCTGACTCCACGTTGGCTCTATTTCTTTATTTAACCTTTGTATTCTATTGTTTTTGCTGCAAGTTAAGAATGTTGCCTCCCGGTGGTCCAGCGGTTAAGACTTCACCTTCCAATGCAGGGGGTGAAGGTTTGATCTCTGGTTGGGAGCTAAGATCCCACATGCCTCCTGGCCAAAAAACCAAAACATAAATAAACAGACACAATATTGTAACAAATTCAATAAAGACAAAAATATTTAAAAAAATAGTATGTTGCCTTTAGCCTAAAATATACACGAGAGCCCATTCTCAAGGCTCTGACCTGTAAAGGTACAACAGTTTCCATTCATATAGAGATAAAAAGTTGCAGAACAGAGAATAGTATGTCTTGTTTACAAGGTTTACAAGAACATCATGACCAGACCTACATGGACAGCTGCGAGAAAAAAGGATTCTGACACCAAGAAGTTTGCCACAGCTAACCACAGCCCCTCCCCTTTTAGTATAAAAGAAGCCTGAATTCTAACAAGGGGAGGATGATTCTTTGGGACACTAGTCCACCTTCTTCTCAGTCTGCTGGTTTTCTGAATAAAGTCATTATTCCTGTTGAGTTCCTCAACAACTCGTCTCTTGATTTATTGGCCCGTCGTGCAGTGAGCAGTATGAGCTTGGGACTCAGTAACAAAAAAGAGATCAGTCTGGCTGCTTGTGAGAATAGAATGTATGGTTTGGGTGGGGATGGGTGGGTAGAACAAAAGAGGGAAACCAATCAGGAGGTGAGTACAATCCATGAAGAGACAGGGTGGCTTTGGACTGAGGTGGTAGTGGTAGAGTTGATGAAGAGTGATTGGATTCAAGATACATCTGGAATTAAAGGTAACAGAATTTCATCACACAAGGGATGTAGAGTGTGAGAAAAAGAGAGACATCAAGGACGACTCAAGGTTGGATTGATGTTAACTATACATTATATGTTATATATTATGTGTTAACTATTGATGGATTTGCTGTTAACTATAGTGGGGAAGTCAGTAGGAAGAACAGGTTTGGAAGAGAAAATTATGAGTTCAAAACATGAGTTTGTTCTTGAATTTGTTGCATTTGAAATGTGGACTTCCAAGAGATGTCTGGTAAATAGTTTGATATATGAGTTTGGAGTTCAGGGGAGATATCCAAGGAGGAGATATAAATGTGGATGTGGTCAGTATACATAGATGGTATTTTAAGTCATGGGACCCATTCAAATCATTTTCCCAAACAAAGCAGTGGCAGGCACCCTTGCAAAACAGAACACAGGTCTAAGCTCCCACATACTTCCCCCCAACCCCCCAGAAATCTCAACAAGAAGCATGAAGTCAGCTTTTCCAAACATTTAACCTGAAAGTGAGAAATCAGCCTTGAAATGATAGCAGTGGAAGCTTCTTCTTCTCCTTTCATATCCTGCTTCCGGAGATGTTCCCTGTGTAATAATCCCTGTTATGCAAATATCCTGTATTAACAGCATCAAAGGGTTGCAAATACCCAGCAGTGACTATATTGTGAGGTCACCTAGGAATTTGCAGCTTCTATATGCGATATATATATATATATAGAAGGGATGTTTGATTTCAGACAGTTTTTCATTAAAATCATTTTCATTTGCTTAGGTATAGGATTATTTAGAAGTAAAAATGTAGCGAGAGCTTGGAATAGGCATATAAACAAAATCTTTACTGTGTAACTATGTATAAAGTGTACATTCACACAAATGGTATATGTAAATGAGAAAAACGAGCTTTTACTTCCAAATCAGTAGTTAACAAGAGCTTTCTATATTTAATTCATTTTTATAAATTAGGTATGTTTATAAAACTAGTTTTTAAAATCATTAATTTTATGTATATCATCGCAAAATAATATTCTGAAGAGAGTATTAATCTGTGTCAACATTTTCAGTATTAATCTGAAAAACATGGGAAATACTCTTTGTTGAATTAATTAATGATTTTAATTTCTGCCTATCCTGAGCTTACCGAATTAAAATGACACTTTTTTCCACCCACACAATTTGAAAGCACTATCTTTTACTGAGAAAGTTTTCTCTGCTAAGAGATCATCTGAATTTAATCACCAAAGGTTCTTCCAAGTTGGGGCAAATAGTTCTCAGTTAATTAAGCAATCAAATATTTATCAAGTAACATCTGATAATTCTAACATTCAGTTGCCTTGCATTTTGCTTCTTGCTTTTAGAAAGTTTTGTGACTGTGATTTTTCTCCTTCCTGCATTACCAAACACAATACCTTTGTATCACCAAATACATTTCTCAGGTATTGCCGAGTTGATGCTTAATTTCAATTTTTATTAATTTGATTAAGGTGTTTGAATATAACAAAACATTCTTCTATATAAAAAAATCTCAGAAATCTTGAGCATTCACCATTTTTATCTTATTAGAAATGAACTTTAAAAACTCAATTCTTTAATTGAAACTACAAATTTGCCTCATTTTATAAAGAAATTTTAAAGCAACAGAAAAGTTAAAAATACTATACAACTAGTCTCCTCTCGCTGCCCTCAGAATTAAACCTAGAAAATATTTCTTAAAGGAAATAAGCATCCTCCCCCCTGCCCCCAGTTTGTCTGATAGGTCTGTTTCATTTACTTTTTTGTTTGTATTATATTGTCACAAAAACAAAGTTCCTGAAATACAGGTGATAAATCTGAAGTGAAATCCACGTGTGATACCTCCAACAGGTTCCCCCCGCCCGACTACAGAGGTGAAACACAAGCTCTCCTGTCTTCCCTGATACAGGCTCCATCCGGCTCCACATCACCTGCCAATCAAGGAGTCAATTCACTAGTCATTCAAGGAGAGAGGCACAATCAGCCACTAATGACAGCCAGATGGCACCTGCCTTTCGTGAACTGTGTTCCGAAGTCAGAGTCTACCTGGGACTAGGCTCGGTGTTCTATCCGCGGGTAATGATGAGATGTTTTTGTATTCAGTGTAAACTGTAAAGGCTCACACGTCCGACAGGATGCCCTTGCCCACCCGCTCTGTGAAAAGAATACGGTTCTCCAGCATCCAGTGATGTGACATAAAGTGGTTTCTGATCATTAAAATAAGCAACCTCACTTCCTTCTTTCCGATCTGATTTCAGAATAAGATGTTAATTGGCCCTGCAAACGAGGTAGGCAGATTTCAGGGGTAAATAGCCAGCCTGCATTTCCAACAGCTGAGAAACGGTGCTGACATTAAAGTACGGACTGATGTGCTTTTCCTCATGCGGGTTTACCAGAGCTTTCAACCTTGACCTGAAGGGAACACCTTTTCTGGACGTGACAGGTAATTTAGCCTTCTCTCTAAGTTCTGGGGCTCTCTGGTGGTGAATTATGTATGGTGCTTCTATGATACAGACACCTGTCCACTGAGAGCTAAACCAAAGCTGATAGATTCCTCTTAAAGACCTTAGATTAGGTATAACTACCTTTTTCCCCCAAGAAAAGTCATCATGATGCCAATCACCTTGCTTTTTCTTTCCTCCCGTGATATCAGGGATCTGAGAGAGGCCTAAAACAAACTGAACAATGTTTGCTTTTATAAAATGATTCTTTGGGTAGGACCGCAGTGTCTTTTTGTTCCCTCACTTTTCTGAAACTGTCAAAAACCCTTTTATGTTGGAACAATAAACTTGTATATTACAAATTACCAGTCTTTGTCCCCCAAGCCTGGCTCTTAAAATAATTCACTAAACTGTATCATTGAGTGTGCTCTATTAATTAAATCAGAGTTTCCAGCAAGGTTGCCAGCCAGTTCAAATGCAGCCTTTGGACTAAAAAAAAAAAGCAAAATTACATCACACTATATTCTTGGCTTAGGTTATAATTTGGGACAGGTAAATCAAATGTTTTGGATCTGGAGAATAGGAAAAGAGTAATGTCAATGACACTGCAAAAATCCTGGTGTATACAAAAAGAGGCTAGAGAAATAGACATTTATGAAATGGTTTAAAGCTCATCATGGCTGGTGGAGAAGGAGGGACAGGGTTCTCCTGAATAAACTTCATGTTTATGTCTCACTCAAATGGTCCCTCGCCAGCCAGACTTTGGCCAGGACATCATCTGGTATCAATAGACCCACCTCAAGGGCAACTGGAATGGTCCAGGGAATTTGGTTCCCTGGGGAAGACCCTTTGAGATGCTGTTTTTGTTGGTCACTGTTTATAGCGCTGGTGATAACATAGAAGAGCGAGACCTTCCCACACAGGAGCAAATCTCTTTCTGAAACATGATTTGAGACTGAAAATTTCCTTGGAGCTCTTGCCATGAGCTGTTCAGCCCAGTACTAACCTTTTACCATGATTTCCCTCCCGGCATTGAAAAGGTAAAACCCACTCTTCTCTGTAGCAGTGGCCACTTGCCCACTTCCTGCCCAGGAGAGCTCAGCAAGGGAAATATGGTCACCTTCTGACTCAAGGGCAGGCAGGTCCATATCCATTAAAGATGGGATGTAAATGGGGAAAAAAATCTCCTGAGAGGAACCCGTCACACAGCCACTGTGCTCCGGGGCCCTTGCTGGAGTGCAGACTGAGAATCTCATTAGGAATCTAATACAATAAAGACATGCAGATCTTAAGGGTGTGGGGTAGAGTGCAAATCAAATTAGCTTCATTACTTTATTCTGCACCTCGCAGCGCTTCTGCCAGTGGACAATTGCATTAGATCAGCGAGGAGCTCAAAAGGCAAAAAACCTCCCTGGAAATTCATTGTGTGAAGCAAGACAAGGCGGGGGGGAGCGGAGGAGAAATGGGAGGAGAAGGCAGTGATGACTTGTGTTGACCCAAGACATAAATTTCGTACGTCTACCCACACTGGTGCTGGGCCCTTTGCTTTGATTTTCCAACTCCCAGGTCGATGTCCTGTTTCATGTTGGTCATGGGAGATGGGGCAGCGAGGCCTAAAGTGAGAAGAGTGAAATCAGTATCCCTACCTCTAACTTGGCCCTTGAGTCATTTGAGCTTTGAGAGTTTTGCTTTGACACTCTTGACATTTCAGAAGGCCCTTAGAATTATTTAAGTAAAAACACGAAAATGTTGCTGTAATGTCTCTAGATTTCTTGCCAATAACTGGAATGGAGGAGAAATGTTCAGCAAGGGAAATGTAAACATATTTGGCCAAAAAATAGGTGGCATGTGTATCTTGACAAGAGAGAAGCTACAGCTGGAGACATTCTTGGTTTTGTATTATGAATTAAACTTCAGATAACTATGACAGCAAAGTAAGCTGCACCATAATTCAATATATATTATATTTATTTAACAAGTAGTTAATTGAGGTACTAGGAGTTGGAGGTGGGCAAAAGTGAATGACATGTACCAGAAATTAAGGAAATGCTCACAACAAAACAAAACAAAACAACAATAACAATAAGAAAATAACGGGGGCTTTTTCCTTTTGGTAAAAAAGGATACAGGAGCCAAGTGAAAGAGCTCCCAATGGTCAAAGCTGGAACACTTTGGGCAACAAAATAAAATACTCTAGGATTATAACCTAAGGTATAAAATAAATATCTAGATATCCACAAGTCCATACTGATATTAATTAATAAATGGGGGAGGAGAGACACATATCCTGTGTAGCAGAATTCCAAATAATTTATGCAGAAACTCCATCCTCAGGGAAGTAGAGAATAAACTCCACCTGGGAAGTGTGGGTCTTAAAGTGACTTCCTTCCAAAGAGGAGAGTAGGAAAGTGGGAATAAAGACCTATTTCGCTGTGGAAAAATCTGACAAACACTTCCTCAGCCAGTTGATCTAGGTCAACATTGACAGTGATGTCATGTTGACAGTATGTATCCTTGATGTATTGTGATGAAAATGGCACGTTAACTCTGGGATCATTCTCCTAAAAACCACAGCCCCAGACTCTTCATGAGAGAAACAGGTAAATTCCAATAGATGGGCAGCCTGCAAAATTCCTGACCACAGCTTCTCGAAACTGTCATGGTCAATGGAAACAAAGGCAGTCTGAGAAACTGTCACAGCTTAAAGAACCATGATGACCAAATGAAGCATGGTGTCCTGGATGGGATCCTGGAAGAGAAAAAAGACATTAGGTAAATTTAAGGAAATCTAATAAGGTATAGACTTATCAACTGAAAAAAAATGCACGACATGAGAGTTGTGAGTTAAGTTTTATTTGGGGCAAAATGAGGACTGTAGCCTGGGAGACAGCATCTCAGAGAGCTCTGAGGAACTGCTCCCTAGAGGTTGGCGGAGGTGGGTCAACATATATGTGATTTGGGAGAAGCGGGATATATGCAATCCAGCACACATTTTGGCAGAAGGCTGTTGCTAGTCTCGTGAAGGTTCCTGCTAATCATGAGGGGCAGATGTCTCTGTTAATGACTTTGGTGCTTTTCTAGATATGAGAAGATGCAAGAATTTGGGCTCATAAAATCTTCTCCTGAAAATATCTATCTAAAGATCTGTTCTGCCAGTTTTTCCCAGAGCACAGAGTGCCTCCGTCCTGATCTCCACCCTGAACTCCTTTCAGGTTGTGCTGAAGGTCAGTTGCTAGTGACTTAATCCTTGCAGAGGCAGATGGCAAGTGCCAATTTTTAGTTTGCAGGCTGTAGTTATTAATAATGTATGAATATAGGTCCATTATTTGTCACAAATGAACCATCCTAATGTAAGATATTAATAATAGGGGAAACTCGGTGCTTGGGTATATAGGAAAGCTCTGTACTATCTTCTCAACTTTTCTGTAAACCTAAAACAGTTTTAAAAAATAAAGTCTATTTTAAAAAGACTTACAAACAGGTAAGATAATGTGGCTGTGCTCTCAAAGAACTTTCAGTCAAGTGAGAAATAATCCAGAGACTCTACAATAAATCCCTTTCCCAGGAAAGTCGGTGCTCATCAGAAAATCAAACCCCTATAGTATTTCCAAATTGAACTTATGGAAATTAACCTTAAGATTAAAAAAATTAGGGACTAGTTACCACTGACATCAGCTGGAACTACTTTGTTGTTTTACTCTCTAATTGCAAAAGAAAGGTTGTAAAAAAATCCACTGATGAGGTTTTTTTGGTTTGTGTGTTTGTTTTTAGGTCATATTTCACTGTGTAACTATTAATGGAATACCCTTCACACAAACCAATAAATGGCATATAGTATTATCCAGCGGTCACATGTGTTTCTCTCTCTCCCCCTTCTCACTCTCACACACACATATATCACTTTATCCCCCAGCCCTTCACTCCACTCTGAAGATAATTGTAGTTGATCCAATCACCTCTTGGGTCAAAGGCCCATCTGGAATTCCAGGCAATCCATTCATCTACAGATCAATAGAAACGTACTGACAATCAACTTTGTGCAGTTGCTAAGAGCAATACAAAAGAGAACAGAACATACACAGTTAAAGAAAATCCTAAGACAAAACAGGAATTGCCACACTTTTGTGGTTCATCTGCCAAGAACTGGTAGAACCAGTATCACCATTTCTAGACTCTTCAGGGGTACTGCAACTTCTCAATTCAAGGTTTTACAGAAAATGGATGAACTTGAGCCAGGCCCTGGAAGAGTATAGGATTTGAATAAGGTAGGAAAATGGGAGCTCAGGAAAAGTATGGCATAGAGGTATGGGGAAGGGATAACATAAGAAAGAGGGAATATTGTGACTTGAAGAGAGTGAGAAGGGGCAGTTGAAGCTGGTATTGAGGGAAGACGACGGAGGCCACCAAGAAGTTTTGATGATTGTATAGTCACTGGGAATTAGAATTTGCGGATCTATCAAATATCTATCAAATACCATTAAGAATTCTGTGGTTGGGCCCTGCGTAAACCATATTGGGACAAATTTGTTTCTCATAGGACAAATTATCTCATGAATATATATACAGGTATATATATATTTTTTATAAAGAATATATATATATATTTTTTACTGTATTTATATAGTAAGCTACATAATAACTTGGGTGATAAGGCTTCAGAAATTCTACAATTTATATTATATTATGTTATATTATATTATACTATATATTACATTATATTCCATGGTATTTAACTAGTCATTCCAGAGTGAGCAATCTGATATACAGGGTGTCCCTAGAGTGTGCAGAACCTGGGACAAATATTTTTATGGGGCTCCTGACTATATAAACAATTTGATTAGAAAATTCATGAGCCACCCATGTGAGATACAGTGGTTTATCAACGAAGATTTAGAATAATGGGTAGGGAAGAGGCACTTACATATTTGCTTACTGTTCAGTCAGGGCTCATGGAGATTCTCCTTAGTGTACAGGTATCATTAATTCCTGTTCAAGCCCAGAAACCATCACTTTGTGTTTTTTATTGTCAAATGCTCCATTCCAAGCTAATTTCATATCTAAAATGTAGCAATGCTGTTATTACTCATAGTGCCATGGTTCTTCAGAACCTGTTTGTATTGAAACTATATAGATCATTTTTGCTTCTGCAGTTCCCTAATATCATTTATTCAATGCTCTTCACATCATCCATGGAGTCACCCATGAATGCCGGTTAACAGTGACTCTCAAAGCTTGTTACCATGCTTCTCTGAGGATGACCGCAGTCGCAGGACATAAGAGTGGGCAGGAAAACGTGAATAACATTTTATTTTCTGGTCATGTGAAATTTACCAGTCAGAATTTTACACATAAACAGATCTAATCACGACTGCCCTTGAACCTTCGGCTGTCATTTCTGCCTTCCTAGAATGTGGTCCCTCAGTGTTGACCACAGCCCTCCTTCTTTGCTGCACCCCATGGGCGCTGCGAGAAGAGAGATCCAGTGCCCACGAGGAATGTTTTCTGTTTCTCTTAAAGATCACCTCGGGAAGGCACGCCGTTGAGAGAGCCTGTTGGACTGGCTGGGCAGCGACCACCCCAGGACTGCCTGGCATGTGGCACGGAGCTTGTAAAGAGGTGGGTGACTATCCCGACTGCCGGAGGCAGAGGGTGCACAGGACGCTTTGTCCTTTAGCAGGGAGGAGAGCCCTTATCTCCTCCTTCTGTCCTATGTGAGTGAGGGTCACTGCACTCAGCATGTTGTCGCCATCCTGGCTGCCCAGTTTCACGGGCGGAGCATCAAAGAGCGCCCCAGAGAGAGAAGAAACACGTGGGTCCCTGCCTGGGCTCTGGGCACCCTGCCTGGTCCCAGACAGGAGAGATAGACCTTGGAAATTTCCAAGAAAGCGCCTCCAGAATGGGGGCGGGGAAGCGTTGGGCTGTGGAGGGCTAGATGGGGGCAAGGACTCCCTTGCCTTGATCTAAAGTTAGGAAACCTGAAATTCGTAACCATCTTTTTAAAAGGGGTTTAACAGCAACAATTAGAAAACTCGCCATTGATTTATTGTTATCATAATGGATTTTGTCCTGTATGAAGGTGTTAATTTAACCCATAAATAGGGCCGATTTTTGTTGGGTTTCCCAGAAACATTAGAATTCGGGCAGAAATTAGTGGCAAATGTGAAAACAATACATTGAGTTAGGATGAAGGGAATACAAGGATTTCTGGATGTGAATGAGGACCTATGTTGCTCTGGCTGCTGTCAACAGCCGTCTTGACCCCGGATGAAGCTGTCGAAACACGAAACCAACACAGTAAGGAGGGCAGAACTCAGAAAATTCCAGAAACAAGAGCTGGTTTCTTGATCACACCGAACCGGAGGTTTAACTTACCTCTGGACTTTTGAATTATGTGCATTGCCACTGGATTCTTTTTTATCCAGTTTGAGATGATTTGTTTTATTACTTAAAATCATAGAGACCCTCATTGGTAAAAGCACTTGATTGCAAAAACACCAAGCTGGAGTTCTCATGCTAAGAATAAAATAGCAATAACCAGAAAGTGGATATGCAGCCAACAAAACTCTGGAAACTAGGGAGAGGCTCCTGAGGGTCCCTTATAGAATAATTCTGACATATCCAGAAGGGAATGGGTAACATGATTCTGGATGTCGTTGTACTTTTAGCGAAGTGCCATCAGCCTTCATGAATTAAATTCTTTCCATGTCATTTCTATCTTTCCTGACCATCCCTAGAACGCATTGACTGTATCATATTTGGGGACTTGATTAAATGTTACCTTTTCTTTTTCTCATATTGCTCCAATATATGTGTATTCTTTCTCCAAATAGATTACAATCATCTTGTATCAGGGTCTGTGGTAGGCAGCTTTCGGGAAGGGTCCTCATTGACCCCTCCTTTTCTTCACGACCTTGTGTAATCCCCTCTTGAGTGTGGGCTAGCCTGGTGACTTGCTTCTAACACACAGAATACAGCAAAAGGGATGGAGTGTCAGTTCTATCTTGGATTATACAAGACTGAAGGTTCTGTCTTGCTAGACTCCTGTTCTACAAAGGGAGAATATCCAAAGCTTAAAGTGTAATACAAAAGGGATCATTTTTAAAATGTCATGGGCTGGCTTCTAAACCATGATAAAGTATGACTGACAAGAATTGTCTGGCTCTCCTTTATTTCTCTTTTAGTCTGCAAGTAAAAAGATCATCTTGGTAGTGTACGTCAGTATCCGCCTTTTTATCACACCTTAAGATTGTCCCTTAGGGACTGGCTGAGGGAAACGCATACATTTCCCAGTGTTTCCCTCTGTTTTCTTTATTTTCTTGCCTCCCCCCAGCCTCACGCCCCCCATTCCCACCCTGCCAAAGCATTTGGGTCACTCCATCCCTGCAATTGGCTGTCTCTTAACTTTTGAACTGAACTTCTGAAAGAGTTGAAAGGGGAGATGAACTAACAAGGAGATTTGCTTGTCTCAAAGCTTGGCTCTGCCTGCCTTTAATTAAAAATGGTATTGATTTTTCTCTGTTCTAATGACAGTCACTAGTCTGCCCTCCCTGTGTTAGTCACTGACAGTTTAAGTATGAAACAAAGGGCATTTATTCAGCACTTAATGTGAAATTATCACTGATTAAAAAGTGATTTATCATATGAACTACATCTGTGTAGGCTTTTTTTTTTTTTTAATGTTCACTTTAACCAGAGTTTGGAAGGTATAGTTGGATGATTGGCACAGTTCTCTCCTCCTCTTACTCAGTTCTCCTTCCCTGGTTTTAGTGCAAAATGGAAAACAAAATTTCCACTGAATTCAGGACTGAGAAACACGGGAGGGAAAAGAATTTTATTTTATTTTTTAAATTTTTACTGGAGTGTAGTTGATTTACAATGCTGTGTTACTTTCTGCTGTACAGCAAAGTGATTGAGTTATACATATACATATATCCACTCTTTTTAGATCCTTTTCTCATATAGGCCATTACAGAGTATTGAGTAGAGTTCCCTGTGCTATACAGTAGGTCCTTATTATTTATTTATTTTATAGAGAAGTCAGACCTGAGCATGTCCCACAAGTCAACTGGTGAGTTGCCAAGTTGCCTTCAGGGAGCAAAACACAGAACTTTTCCAGGACTACATTCTTCTCACACCTGTCCCTACTCTTTTCCTATTTCACATAGTGTTTGACACTGCAGAAATCAAGCCAACATCCAAGATGGAAAAACAGTGCTAGGAGGAAGTTTGCAAGGAAGGTGTGAGAACAAGGGAAGGAAGTGATGCCCACATAATGCAGTCAACCTTTGATAACCTTTATGAGTTCAGCTCTTTTCCAGCCACGATTTGGCCCAGTCTGTCCTTTTTCCTGGGATGAGTGGTAATGCATCTTTTTTGGTTAAGAACACAAGCTCTAGTGACCTTGAGCCACTATTTAATCTTTTTACACCTCACCTTCTCCACCTGCAAAATGGGATTAATAGTATCACCACCATGTAGGGTTAATGGGAATATTAAACAATGACAGTATTAAGCAAAACAATTAGAATAGTGTCTGATACATAACAAACACCCACACGTACACATATTACTAGAATTCATTACATGTAAGACACTATTGTAAGAGACATCTTGATTTCACATATGTTAACATATTAAAAAAAATAGTACCTATTGGAATTGATGAAATACCATAGGTAATTACTGTTGATAATGCTGATTTATTTACAATGATGACCTCTCATCAAAAAGTGACAAGATATCCAATGCTGTGGACTTTCATAAATACTCATTTCAAAATAGAGTTGGTAGTTAATGCTGCCGCCTGCTACCTCATTTTATCCTCAGTGGAGTGGGATAGTACAGATTCATGGATTTTGGTATTAGAAAGGCCTGACTCCCTACCCAGGCTCTGTCACCCACCAGAAGCATGTCCCTGATAAAGTTATTTCCCCCTCTAAATCTCAGTTGGGTATAGCAATGCCCACTTCACAGTGTTCTGGATAACCTCTCAAGCAAACAAGCTTGGCATAGGGCTCCACCAAAGTAGGGTACATACCAACATTTCTTGAAAATTGCTTATACTATAACATATAAATATACTTAAATTTCAGAGTAAACAATGCAGAGGACATGAAAACTTTATTGAACTACATTATACTTACTTTGTTATTCAGAATTTTCAAAACCTTACACACAGTGGTATAGTGGAGGAGGAAAGGTGAGCACTGCAATAGTTTTAGGATATAGGGCTTCCTCAGGTCTTAAGTCAGTGCTGTTTCAATTGGTGGTGTTCAAGAGAAATAAAGAGAAATACATGACAGCTATAACATAGGGATTGGTTTATAGTTTCCTGTGTCCCCTTTATACTGCCTTTATTTTGCAGTTGAAGCAGAAATGAAAACAACTTGATGACTTTCTAAATATCCTAGAGTTTATTAGTAGCAGAACTTGTAGGAAAGCCCAAATGTTATAAACATCAAGACAAAGTTTCCTTCCACTAAAGCATAGAAAGGTGGTGACTTGCCTTTTTAGCATTAAATGACAGCAAGCACAAAAGGTGAGATGCATTATTAATTTAGAGGGCAAGGCCCACTTATGGATAAATTTCTTGCATAGTATTTATCAGAGCAACATCATATATGTTTCTGATAATAGTGAAAAAATAATTCACTATCTTTCTATGTCTGTGTTTCTTGGGGGAAATCCCCAAAGATTGTAAAATTAAGAGAAAAAGAATAAGTTCACCAGATTTCCTACCAAAAAAATAGTTCCCTAAGATAAGGAAGCATGAATATGAGACTGGGTGATGGAAAGTAAAGAGAAAAAAAAGGCCCAACATTGAGAAGACATCAAGTACAAAAATGTCCCTGAGATTACTAAGAGAGGAAGGAAGACAGAATTAGGGAAAGAAAGAAAAACATCAAGAAAATAGAAGGCAATTTAAGAGCAATACAAATGGAGAAAATTCATTCATTATTCACAAATATTTATTGTGTAACTACTATGTGCTAGATTGTTTTCTATGTACTTTGGATACATCACTGAATGAAACAGACAAAGATTTCTGCTTCGTGGAGCTTATAATATAGCAGGGACATGCAGGGACTAAAAAAATAGATATATATGTATATAAAACTATATTGATTATTATGTGATCCATAATAAGGAGAAAAATTGGTCAATAGTAATGTACCAGAAATGAAATAATGAAATCAGCAGGCAAGACAAATAAATCCTCTATTACATGTATGTTCGAAGAGTTAAAGGAAAACATGAACATATGAGAGAAATGGAAGATAAAATAGGAACTTCTAGAAATAAAAAAATAAAGCAAATGAACGGAAAAATTTAAAAAATCAAAAAAGATTTTGAGATTAACAGCAAACTAGATATTGCAGGAAAATAAAATCAGTTACCTTGAAGACATAGTAATAAAAATTAGCCAAACTGAGACAAAGAGAGAAAAAGTGAAAAAAAAAAATCCCCAAACATTAGTGACCTTTGGGACAATATGTGGTGTTTTAACATGAGTGAAATCAGAGTGCCAGAAAGAGGCTTAAAAAAAGATAATAAAGAAAGAGGTAAACATTTTTAAAATAAAATTATGGACAACATTTAATGAAAAATATCAATCCACAGTCAAAGAAAACTGAATGAACCCCAAGCAGGATAAATATAAATAAAACTACAATAAGATATGTTACGGTCAATGGCTGAAAATCAGTGATAAAGATATAATCATAAAAGCAGCCAGAGAAAAATGAACATTGGGAACATAACAAAAATGACAGCATTATTCTGCAGCCAGAAAACAATGAACATTCTTTTTAAGTACTAAAATATAAAAATGGGCCACTTGAAATTCTATATCCAGTGAAATATCTTTCAAATATGAAGGCAAAATAAAGACATTATAAGGTAAACAAAAGCAGAGAAAATGTATTACAAACAGACCTACCTGCACTACTGAAATATTAAGGCAAGTTCTTCAGGAGGAAGGAAATTATACCAGATGAAAGCTCATATCAACCAAAGAAATGAAGATATCTAGAAAGGCAAATATGTGGAAAATAATAAAATAAATTTTCTCATTTTAAAATTTCTTTAAAAGATAATTGATCATTTAAAACAAAAATCATACAATATATTGTGGAGTTTGTAACATACATAAAAATATAATGTATGACAATAGCATACATGACATAAAAGAGAACTTGAATTATATTATTTTTAGGTTCTTACATTAAATATTAAGTAGGATAATAGTATTTGAAAGTAATATGTGAAAAGAGAAAGATGCACACTGTAAATCCTGGAGCAACCATTAAAAAAAAAAGAGTTTCAGCTAATGAGACAATAATGGTGAAAAAAATACAGTGCTTATTTAATCCCAAAAAAGCAAGGAAAAGAGAAAATAAAGAGCAAAGAAAATATGAGACAAATAAAAAACAAATTATAGTCTTAAACCCAATCATGTTGTATTAAATATAAAAGATCTAAACACTCCAATCAAAAGGCAATTATTTTCAATCAGATAAAAAAAGCACGATTCAACTATATGTTGTCTATAAGAAACCCACTTTAAATATAAAGACACAGATAGGATAAAAGTAAAAGAATAGAAAAAGCATTAGTGTAGCTGGAGTGGAGATATTAATATCAGATAAAGTAATCTTCCAGAAAGGAATATTATCATGGTTAATAAGAACATTTCTTAATCCTAAAGTGTTAATTCAGTAGCATTCCTAAATGAGTATGCACCTAAATAGATGACAAAGAAAAAAAGAAAGAAAGAATGAATGAATGAAAGAAAAAAAGAAAGAAAGGGAAAAGGAGAATGAAAAGTATTCATTTATAATTCAAAATTTCAACATTCTTCTCTTGATAATTGATTAAGAAAGATTATAGGAGTTGGCAGACTTTCTCTAAAAAGCCAAATATTTTAGGCTTTGCAGACCACATTCAGTCTTTATTGTATATTTCTGTGTGTGTGTGTGTGTGTGAGTGGGTGTGTGTATGTAAAAGTTTAAATAATGCTTCAACCTGTAAATACTATTTTTTTAGCTTGCAGGTCATATAATTTGCTGACCCCTGAAATAGAATACCATTAGATATATAGGAGACTTCAACAACACTATCACTAACTAGACCTAACTGGCAGTTACAAAGTACTCCACTCAACAACAAGAGAGTGCCCACCCTTTTCAAGTGCACATAAAACATTTGCTAATGTTTTATGTGCACTAAGATCGGTTGGGGGGATATTACGAAGATCTAGCAAGAGATCACTTGGTGCTTGTACTAAGGAAATAATAAAAGTGGTGGTAGGAGTTTGGATATACTTTGAAAAGAGGGTTAGATGGAATCTCTGATTGGAAGAAGAATATGAGAAAAACAGAGGAGTCAGGATGAGCAATTAGGAGAAAAGAATGGCCATTAATTAGAAAGGGTATAAGATTTTTGGTGGAGCAAACTTTTTGTCAAAGGTAAGAAAAATTAGTTTTGAACATGGCAGTTCACCGTGAACCATTATACTCTTCAGTGTGTCATATGTGTAACCCCTGGATTTTTTTGAGGCATATCTGGAATATTTATTCCTTTGAAAATCATATTGACAACTAGTTACCTTCTCTGACAACTTGTGTCTATTTCTACAAGATTAGCCACAATCCTACGCTTTGGTTAATGTTGACAAAGTTGCTCTAATAATAACTGTATTCTTTTACTTGAAAGCATTTGTTTAATAGAGGCTTCTGAAGTTCTTTGATGGAAGGTGGTTAGGACAAGTCTCAGTCTGCACAAAGAGGAAGCTGGGACTCCCTGTTGAACTTAGCTGGCTCTTTGGTCATCAGGATTGTGAAAGTAGAGGGTTCACAGTAGATGTTTCCAGCCCCCTCTCCCCAATTCCTCAGTCTTCTCCTTTTCCATTGTTCACAGTCACACACCCTTGAACTCCACGTCTGCACATCAGCACTGGATAAGTCTCTTCCCTTATCCCACAGATTGGAGCTCCTCTAGCTTTGCTGGGCAGTGATGACACTGGGTCCTGTCAGGATGACTCCCTGTCCTGGAACAAGCAGACAGCAGGTGCTTCACTCCTTTTCAGCGTTCCCACCAGTGACTCATTCTAAGGAATTAGCATAAGCTAAACATCCATTTACTTATCTTTTATTAAAGAGAGAATATTCTTCCTACTAGGAAGGCTTTGCCCTCACCCTGTTTGACACAATGCATTCCCGGTACTGTTTGTCTCCCTCCAGAGCTTGGTTTGCACTACAAAAGTAACCACAGTTGCTGAAAATAGCTTCTTCTTAGTTAGTTCTATGATGTTTGTGTTTTTGTTTTCTTCAGGCTGAATCCTGATAGGAGAGTATTTTCCAGTTAATCTTGTCCCTCATAATTATAAGAATAAAACGGACTGAATGATTACAAAAGAGTGAATTAAACAATTTCTATACATTCATCAAGACATTTGGATATTAATTATAGACACTAGCATAAAATAGGCACTAGAGAATGGCTGGATTATAAAAAGTAAAAATCCCTTTAAACCTGTATTCTAGATGTATTTTGAAGAGTCAAGATGCTAATCTCTGTGGATAAATCGACAGAGTATCTTTGTGATATTGTGATTTATAATAAGAAATATATATTTAGTCTTCATCTCTGTTCCTGGCACAGAGCTCCTAAAACCCTTGGAATTTCCTAAATGATGAAAGTGATAAAGGTGTCTTTTACTGTGTCAGTGAGATGACTTTTGGAAACCACTTAAGGATGGGTACTGGTTGCCAGGGGAGCTAACCATGTGATTTAACCTGAAACAAATAGACTGCCAGATATTTCTACAGTAAAGATGGGTTTATTTTGGGATAAGCTGAGGATTTCAGTTTGGGGTCTGCAACCATTGCAAGCCACGTGCAAGTCCCGGCACAACAAGGGGAGAACTCTTTTATAGAGGGGAAAAAGAAGTCGGGAGGTCTGTAGCACACAAGGAGTCTATGGATTTTCATTGGCTGGGATTTATCAGGAAAGGGGAGGAGTCTTTCTTCTTCCTGTTGGGCTATCATTGTAAGGCATGAGAGCTCCCCTTTCCGGTCTCCCCACTCTATTTAACTGAGGTTTCTGTCTATTAATTTTTTACAGAGGGACAGAACTTTCAACCCCACCCCTTGACCTCTAGAGAGGGGAGAGGAGCTGGAGGTTGAATCATTCCCAATTGCTAATGATTTAACCAACCATGCCTAGGTAATGAAGCTTCCATAAAAACTCAAAAGGATCAGGAGAGCCTCTGGATTGGTGAACACATAAAGATGTGGGGAGAGTGGAAGTGACGTGCCTGGTGAGGACACGGAAGCTCTGTGCCCATTCCCCATACGTGCCCTATGCATCTCTTCCATCTGGTTGTTCTGAGTTGTATCCTGTAATAGTTGTATCTAGTAAGTAAAATGTTCCTCTGAGTTCTGTGAGTGGCTGTAGAAAATTAATCAAGCCCAAGGAGGGGGTCATTGGACCCCCCCATCTGAAGTCACTTGGTCAGAAGCACAGGTGACAACTTGGTCTTGCGATTGGAAACTGAAGTAGGGGATGTGGTGGGGGAAAGGGGCAGTCTTGTAGGACTGAGCCCTTAACCTGTGGGATCTGACACTATCTCTAAGAAGATAGTGCCAGAAATGAGTTAAATTGTAGGATACCCAGCTCGTGTCAGAGAATTGCTTGTGGGCGTGGGGACAATTCCCCCACCACACACACACATTGGAATGGGTATTAGACTGAATCGTTGTTTTTCTTTTTCTCTAAATATCCTAATATTTTGGTCACCAAAACATATTCTTGCATGAGAAACGTTCATCACTGCACACCTAAAACTAGCCCTTCCTTCTCTTGGACCATCTCCCTTCTGTTATACCTTCTCTTACCTCCTTGTTAAATCATTCTTTTGTACTAGAACATTCCTCTCAGCCTATAAGTATGCTTACATCTCTCAGACAGAAAGCCCTTTCCCTGAATCCGGTGATGTCTTTAAGCCATCACCTAGTAAGTCTAATTATCTTCACCCCATGCTTCCCCAAATTACCTGTAAGTGTTGTCTGATCTTCCTCAATACCCACTAACTTCTTAACGCTTCACAATCTACCCTCCATTTCTACTCTATTGAAAAGATGGTCAGAGAAGAATCTTTTATCACATGATTCAAAATCTCAGGTGTAATCTTCACAGAATAGTGTTGGTACTGGTTTCTATACTTTCACACTTAAAATTCCTCCTTATCTGTCTTCCATGATGTATTCATTCTTGTCCTGTCTTTTAAACCTTTCTTTCTTAGTTCGTTCTCCTGTTTTTCCAACCTTACATGTCGTTGAGGTTATTATATCACTCTCTTACACAAAGATATTTAACAGCTTTTCATAGTTGGTTGAATTAAATTTCAATTCCTCAGTTTGTCATTCAAAGCTCTCCGTAGTTTGACCCTGGAGTTTGAAACCCAAGGGGATGAGTCTAGGTGGTAGAGAGCATGAAGACTTGAGCTTTGGCCAGAGTATGTTGCCCTCTATGAAAGAACAAGGTAAGTCCCTACATAAAAGGAAGAACATAGAGCCCTGGCTGTGATGGCATAAAACATGGAGTTAGGGAGGTCAAGAGCAAAGAGCTCTGAGCCTGCCAAACCCCATCTGTCACTTCTTTCTCCACAAGCATGGATGACCCCAACATTCTGCAATCAAGAGTGTCAGAAAAGAGTAAAAATGAATGACAAAGATACCCATGAGACCATTAGTAAATGAAAATTTCACCAGAAATGACTGAGCTGCCTGTGAAGATACACAATGAGATTAAGTGGCAGGTGTATAACTGAATAGGAAGCAACAGCTACTTCATGTGGGGAGTCACCTGGAGCAGCTACATAAGGACACTCAATCAGCAATGTGTGAGAGTAAAGAAAGATCATGCGGGAAAGAAAATGCCAGTGGAGAGTCATTTTTCTAGGTATGTCGTAGCTGATGTCCAGAAAGGATCAGCCAATAAATAAAGTATACTCTGCCCACAATAGAACTAGTGGTTGGTTCCTGGACACTCCATAGTTTTTCACTCTTTGGTTCACATCGGTTATTCTTTCTCTCCTTATTTGTTAACACTTTTAAAACACCACAGTGTGCTAAGGAGAGCTCTAAGCATGCAGAACTGGAATTTGAACCCAGGCAGCTCCAGAGTCCATACTCCTAACCATGGTGCCCCTCAGTGAACTCCTATTCATCCTTCAAAGACTCAATTCAAATATCACCTCTTTGATGGAGTATCTCAATTCCATCAATCAGAGTTAGACTTACAATTCCCTCGTCAGTGATCTAACAGCACTCTGAACCTCCCTTACTGAGTCATTCAATTAAATTATTTAATTTAAAATAACTTAAAAATATTATTTTAATTTTGTCTACATTTGTGGTAAACTTTTCAAAGGCAGAGACTGTATTATGAGTTTGTGTATCCCTTCCCCTAAGCATAATGCCTGGCACATAGTGGGTACTTGATAAGTATTTGTTAAATTCGAATAAATTGAAATGATTTATCAGAGGTTGTTAGGGCTCAAAAACAGTGGTAAAAGGAAACACCAAACAAACTCCAAATAAAAAAATGAACAAATGTCAGCTTGCAGTCTTCAAAATAATTACCCATTAAATAGACAAACTACTGGGGGAATAACCATAGGCGTCTTCAAAAATAAAGGTTTCGGGCTTCCTTGGTGGTGCAGTGGTTGAGAGTCCGCCTGCCTATGCAGGGGACACGGGTTCGTGCCCCGGTCCAGGAAGATCCTACATGCCGCGGAGCGGCTGGGCCCGTGAGCCATGGCCGCTGAGCCTGCGCGTCCGGAGCCTGTGCTCCGCAACGGGAGAGGCCACAACAGTGAGAGGCCCGCGTACCGCAAAAAAAAAAAAAATTAAAAAATAAAGGTTTCCCCCCACAAAAAGTATAACAGAAAAAGCAACCTTGAGTTCCCTTAAGATCTTTAGCTGAAAATCGGCAGTTTTGAAGCAAGTGAACAGATTATTTTGGCAATAAAAATCAAACACTCTGTTGTACACTTAGTATTTCATAATATTCCCTCCATAAAGTTCTCAAATTTGAAAAAAAATTAAGGCATATTAAGTTTTCTAATTTATAATAATATACAAGATAGATGACAATACATTCAAGTGATGTGGAACTTCAAGTGTGTAGGATGTGCACATTAATAAATGTTTGCCTTGTTAGTTTGATTATTTGGGTCTATATGTGTTTCAATATATTTTTGTTATTTTTTTATGGCGAAATGTCCTTGAAATTTAAAAAAAAATAGTGTGCGGTGTATGAATGCAGAGAATAGTAATATGTAATTTGTTGTTAAAAAAAAAAAAATGTTCCCAGACTGTGCTATGTATTAGAAGAGCTTAGCCAGTCTATCCCTCTGAAAGTGATGGGCCTATGGGAGTGGAATTGAGAAGACCAGTAAGTCCTTTCCACCTATACTAATATGCTTCTCCATTTACTATTCAGTAAGGAGACTCTACATTTGCTTTTCATTTGTTTTTGTGTAGGAAAGATGTCCTTGCTCCTATCACTTTTCCAAAATATCTACTTGTGCTTCCTTAAATAATAGAATTGCTCCAGTGCACCCTCAACCTCGTCTGAAATTGACACAAGTATATCATATTGGCCATCGTAACCCATTTTTCTTATGCTTCTTAACAAAGAGTGGCTACGTGGACCACAGTCACTATGGACAGCAGTGGAATTTAGTTGGATTTTGTTAAAAGTGAGGTAAAGAGAGCATGGGGTCCCCGTATGAGAGAAGGGCCCTGTTACTTTCTATATTTCCAGAGCTCATGATTCTTCTACTGTCCAAAATTTCTCTTGTCTAGTTCTCATGCAAGTAAGTGAAAATTATACTCCAAACTTCATATTCTACCCCTGCTCAAAAATATCCATTTGGAAACAAAAAACTAGCTGGAAAGCTGGCTAGGAAAAAAGTTGTCCTAGGTACTGAGCAGAACTTCTGTAGGAGGCTCTCTAAGAAACAGTTATTTGAAGAGGCAATTAGATCCCGTTTGAGTTTATTTATTTATTTCTGATTTCACTCAACAACAAGCCTAATAATTCAGCCAGGCACTGTAGGCACTACAGCATATAAAACAGCCCCTGCCATCATGGACTGCATACTCTAAAAAAGAAAGCAGGTATTGAACAAACACTTAGAAATAACTACTCACATCATTATAAATGTACTAGGCACGATTCTAGTAACTAGAAGGGGGTTAGTTATGGATAAGAACCATCACCATAAGCAGGTAACAAATGCCAACTGTGTAAGATGTATGTTTAGTGTCATTTTAAAAAGCAAGACGGAAAGCAGTGGGTTTCTTTTTTGCACAATTAATTAAGCAATTGTGCTAAGGGCTTTTCATACATTGTATGTATACTCCTCACTGAAATCCCAGCCATTCTTTCTCATGATGATAACAGAACCAAGAATGAAATCTAGGGGTGACTCCAAGATCTGTGCTCTTCACCACTATAAGTGCCTTTCAAAAAAAGTATTTTAATAAGGTTAACTCAGTAATTTAGCTAGAAGTTGCAAATCTTTCTCTTTTCTGGGAGAACATCACCCAACCTTCCCAGGAAACAGCTATATTCATGGATGATGCTGGGAGCAGACATAGCTGAGTTGGGACACTGGCTCGCCTTGAACCCTTTGAGCCTCAGTCTCTTTATTAGAAGAATGGAAAGAATAATATCTACTTTGCAGGATTATAATGAGGAACGACTATAGCATCCACCCTTTCATCTATCGTCCATTTTTGAATATCAATTCTGTAACAGGGAATGTAGTAAGATGCTAGAAAAGAAAGGCCGATTCCCAGGATTTAAGAAGTTTCCTGTACTGGTGAAGGACAGACAAGTAAACCAACAAGAAAGTGCGCTCAGGGCTTCCCTGGTGGCGCAGTGGTTGAGAGTCCGCCTGCCGATGCAGGGGATACGAGTTCGTGCCCCGGTCCGGGAAGATCCCACATGTCACGGAGCAGCTGGGCCCGTGAGCCACGGCTGCTGAGCCTGTGCTCCGCAACGGGAGAGGCCACAACAGTGAGAGACCCGCGTACTGCAAAAAAAAAAAAAAGAAAGTGCGCTCAGTCTGGGGCACTGAGTGCTGGGGCACTGAGGAAGCATAGAATGTGTGGAAATTTCATAACCTATAGTTGTTCGATGGCCAATAAAGTCCCTTCTCCTGTCACCATTTTACTTTAAAATTTCTATCTGTGATTCTTCATCTCTGGTTTTCCAGGATACTTGGTGGCTCTTACAGCTGCCAGGAGGAGAGCTGGCCTTTTATCAGAACCTCACTGCCAGGGGCAAGTGCTCCCCTTTTCCCACTAACCTCCCCTCCCCTTTGCTTTGAATTGCTTGAATGCCAATCAAGGAATAGCATTTCTTAATAGATGCCAAAGCCTCTTCCCAACCATGCTTTGCCATCTTTAGTTTAAGACAAGGTCTCTTGGCAATGGTACCCTAGAAATCTGAGAACAATTTCTCACCAATTAGACTGGGAAGTTACAAGTCAGAAACATCCAGATTTCTGCTGGCTCCCATTCAGCTCTTCTTGAAGACGTTTGCCTCTGTGGAGCCTGACAGCCCACAAAGCCTTCCTCTAGCCCCTGGGCCACCAGTTTATTTTTCTCCATGACCACCAGGTAGCTGCTTTCCTATTGCTTTCCACCTAGTCGGGGGAAACGGGAGGTGGCCAGAGATACCCGCCAGGTGACAGAGGGAAAAGTGGCGGAGGGCATCTCACTCTGAGGAACTTACATGGAGAACCTCCCAGCTCAAGAGAAAAGGTGCCCGGGCTGAGAGCAGGGGGAAGGAGGTTCCTTTCAGAGTTCTGCTAATGACCTGCGGGGAAACGGCACAGCAGTCATTTCGCAGATCCGACGGCAGGTCATGGCGACAGATGTTCCCAACATATGTGGAGAATTAATTACCCACTAGCAAACAAAATCTGTGATGCGGTGAGTCATTTTGTCCAAATTTCTTCTGATTTTGCTTTTATTAGGAGCTTAATTTTTCTTGATCATCTACATTCTCTTGGATTAAAGCACTCCTTAATGGGCTCCCAGGAACATTGCAAAGAGAAATAAGGGCCCAGTGGGCTGCAGAGGGGAGGAGAAGCAAGAAGAGGAGGAGAGGAGAAGCAGAAGCAAGTCTCTGGCTGCAGGGAGGATGGAGTTAACCAAGGGGCTGATTGGGAGGCTACACCATACTGAGTGATTAGCAAATTATTTGATTAAAACATTGGATGCTAGTCATATTTTTTTTAATATTCTAATGGTTACCTCCTATTTAACAGCGTTTACACTTAATTTAACTGCGTGCTGTGGAACAGCTGGAGTTTCTAAAGAAAATTACAACATTCTGACAGAAATAGGCTTCCAGAAAGGTTTTCTTTTAAGTTGCTTTTATAATTCTGAACATGTTCCTGTCTCGGGTCATGGAAGCAAATTCTGATAGTCATCACTTAAGAAAACAGATTTTCTTAAAAAGGGGCTTGAAGAGCCTCTTGATTTTTGTTAGGTAATTATTTCCTTGGCCATTTTTATCCATCACAAAAACTGTCCAAAATTCCGCGTTTCTTGAAGCAGATAAATCTGAGAGGTTGTTGGGAAAAAAAAAAATTGTTCCTTATCCCTTCCCATTTTTGTAACCCCTCTAAATCTTAAATTCAAAAGTATCCCTTAAATCTTTTATTTAACAAAGTAGAATAAATTAAAAAAAATTTAGTTCCATCAAACACCGTCTATAATTCACACACAATTCTTGTTTCTCTCATTCGTTCGTTTCCTCATTCATTCAAGGAACATTCGTTGAGCTAGGTGCTGGAGGAACAAAAATGAATAATATAGGGTCTTTAATTTCAAGGACTTAAGCAAAAGACAAACATGTAAACAGACCATGTAAACTACATCGAACCTCCTTGAGCTAGATGACTACATGCTAGTAGCATCTCCCGCCCATCACTGTGACATCCAAAACGTTCCCAAGGGGGCAGGTTGCCCCCACCCCCATCCTAGATGTGAACCATAGGTTTAGTCAATACTCAGTGTGAGTCTAGAAAGAAATGAACCAGAGATTCTTCTGGAATGTTGGTGAGAGCCTCCAAGGCTGGGACATTTCTGGGGCACAGAGGCAATGGGAGGAGTCTATTGTTGCAGTGATGAAATAGAAAGAAACAAAATCTATTGATGCCAAGATAAAATGGAAGGAAACAGCATGCTTAAGATGAAACCTACTTTTATTTCATTTCTTCCTCGAGGCATCGATTTCCTGTCCTTTCCTTCTACTAATTTGGCCCATCACAGGAAACAAAATTCTTCGTAAAAAGGTCCATGATCTATAACATCTGTTTGGTATTCATTTTTGCTGCATGTCACCAGGATCTGACAGTTGAAATTTACTTGAGTAAAACCTCCCTTCAAAGATAAAAATTGCTTATTCCACTTTCTCAGGAATTCTGAATCACTTTTGGAATTCCCAGAAACTTGAGAGGCATGTCATGAACTGTGGTGAGTTTTACATGGCTGTTTCCTTAGTTAGAACAAATGAAACCTGTTTCATGAATATTTTTATAAGGTAACACTTCAGTGCTGCTGTTTAACTGGTTTGATGCTATGTGACACAGACTTTACCCATAGTTATGGTGGTTGGTGTACGTCTACAATAAACATCTAATAACCTACCTTGTTGGACAGAATATGATAAGAATGGGAGAATGGCCTCTATCTTTCATAGTGGATATTTACAGATAAAAAACTCAGAAAATGAAGAGCTACAGACCAATGACTTGTGAACTTGCTACAACTCACTTTTGTACTTGATTAAAATCTCTTCGTTTCACCCATACATGAACCAGTCTGTGGGCATTTTGCCACCATTTTGCATTTTATTCTTCTTTCATTAGGCAAGACAATAACAACCTAATGCAATTCATATGTTTCCCTGTTTCTAATCTCCATACCATTGTTCTATTTTTCATTTTAGACCTTATGCATAATTCAATCCTATTTGAACATGATAACATGGTACAGTATGTCAAATATTTAGAAGCAGGCCAAAATAGACCTGGTTCAAGAGACAGCCATAGAAGTCTTCAGCTGCAGTAATTTATTATTCCTTGCAACAAATGATTAAACCAATTCTCTGATTAATCAAAACTGTACTTTGGAGCTAACCACACGAGACCAGAATTTTAAATCATGTTATGCAGACTGTAGCAATATAAAGAACGAGATTGAAAAATTAATTCTATAAGAAATATTTAGTAAATAAACGTTAATCTTCCTTCAGACTTCTTGAAAGATCAAACCCACACTCAAGCAAATTTTAAAATATACGCCTTGCCAGGCACCATGGAAAATGTCACATTCTTTTAATAGGTGCACAGCGTTACTATTAATCATTTCTCCTTGAAGGACTTCCGCATTGTTTATGGCTTTCCCAGTGGCGGCTCTTTGCTCACCACCTTTTCTAGTTATTGTTCATGCCCTATCCTCAGAACTAAAGAGAAAGGCCCGAATTCTCCTCATTTCCTATTACTCCTTCCACAAACAGAATTCAATAACACTCCCTCATTTGCAGTTCATGTCACTTAAATAGACCAGCTTTCTCCCATCTTCACGTCATTCATTGAGTTCCATCTTCATTTCTCCACTTTCTCTAAACTTGACTTGCAGTTTTCTTTTCTGTTCTATCCATGCTGTCATTGGTTAATTAATTCAATCTTTCTTTATCAAACGTTTATCAGGAATCTAAAGTAAGACACAAATGAACTTATATACGAAAAAGAAACAGACTCAGACATAGAGAACAGACTTGTGGTTGCCAAGCGGGAGGGTGAGTGGGGGAGGGAAGGATCGGGAGTTTGGGATTAGCAGATGCAAACTATTACATAGAGGATGGACAAACAACAAGGTCCTACTGTATAACACAGGCAACTATATTCAATATCCTGGGATAGACCATGATGGAAGGGAATATGAAAAAGAATATGTATGGCTGAGTCACTTTGCTGTACAGCAGAAGTTAACACAACCTTGTAAATCAACTATACTTCAATAAAATTGTTAAAAAATTTATCAAATATTTCCTAACTGCCAGAGACTCGTAAGTGTCAGGAATATAGAGATAAAATAAGACACAGATTCTGCCTTCGAGGAGCTTAAAACAGTGGAATCATCCCAGTGACATTACTTGAACTCGTACTTTTCCCACAGCATAAAATAACCCTCAACATCCCAATGTTTTGTCCTGGCATATGAGAAGGAAAACATGGGGCATGATGGTAAGTGATTCGGTAGCATAAATTGTGAATGTTTAAGTGTAGTTCTATTTATTCTATGGAAATATACATTTATGGCAAGATAAAAACTAAAATAATGAGTTCCGAGGATGGCTATCACCATCTCATCCAACACCAAGCTCTCACCCCCAGGCATTTTCTCCAGTGGAGAGGGGGCACAAATAATAAGATCTCCACCCCAGCAATCGTGTCAACCATAGGTCAGCTGCCAACTCCCATGATTACAAATTCTGAAATTCATCTCTTTCACCAAACACAGGGTTTTTTTTTACCAGGTACCTTGCCATATTTTCACTGAATAGAGTCTTTTTTCTCCAGTCATTTAACTATCCTGGTTCTCAGATTCTACAAGTCCTTCCTACCTTTATTTTCTTCCCTAGTTTGGCTACTAAACACCATTTCAACTCTTTTACCACCAGCGCTTTAGATTACTCCAAATTTATGAGGCTTGGGTATACATCCCATCCCTGAACATGGATTCCTCTAAATCAAAAATTTTCTTGTCTTTTCATTTGGATCCATTAGATATTACTGGTAAAGTATATAACTGCACAGGCTGGGTTCACTGTGACATAATTTTATTAATCTAAGCTAGATCCACACAGTAAATTCTCAGATTTTCAACTCATTCCTAAACACTTGCACCCACTTGCCGCCCCCCACCCAGTGCTCCACAGAAGCTACTATGAACTTTATTAACTTGACTGAAACTTCCAAGCGTAAAGAACAAAGTCATTTGAGAATTTTCCCATTTTCTCTTTTCCCTAACAAATATCTCTATGTCTCCTCCCATTCTTTTGTCTATGTTAGAAGATAAAATGACCTAATTTGTTGTTTGAGATAATATATTTGGCTGTGTTCTTAATATAATTAGGATTCTTTCCCTCTCCAATGAATTCCACCAATTATTGTATCTCCTTCCCATATTTCTCATCTCTCAGGATCCCTTTTTCCTTTTCTGACCCTGGCCATTCACCTTTGGGAATGGAACCATGAGAAAGTTGCTCTCCAATTTCATGATAGCTCAACAAATAAATAGTTATGGCATCAATGAAGGTTGACGAATCATTTCCTTATTTTCTTTTATATATAACATTATACTATTGCAACTTAAACACTTATCTTTCTTTAATGATAGATACTTGTAGCCTAAGGAATCCATTTCTGCAGGTAGCTAGATAATGTCCTAGTTACATGCAAGAGTAACTTTTGAGACCACAATGTGTGTTTTTTTTTTTAACATCTTTATTGGAGTATAATTGTTTTACAATGGTGTGTTAGTTTCTGCTTTATAACAAAGTGAATCAGCTATACATATACATATATCCCCATATCTCCTCCCTCTTGCGTCTCCCTCCTACCCTCCCTATCCCACCCCTCTAGGTGGTCACAAAGCACCAAGCTGATCTTCCTGTGCTATGCGGCTGCTTCCCACTAGCTATTTTACATTTGGTAGTATATAAGTCCATGCCACTCTCTCACTTCATCTCAGCTTACTCTTCCCCCTCTCCGTGTCCTCAAGTCCATTCTTTACGTCTGTGTCTTTATTCCTGTCCTGCCCCTAGATTCTTTAGAACCATTTTTTTTTTTTAGATTCCATATTTATGTGTTAGAATATGGTATTTACTTTTCTCTTTCTGGCTTACTTCACTCTTTATGACAGTCTGTAGGTCCATCCACCTCACTACAAATAACTCAATTTTGTTTCTTTTTATGGCGAAGTAATAGTCCATCACTTCTATGTGCCACATCTTCTTTATTCATTCATCTGTCGATGGACGCTTAGGTTGTTTCCATGTCCTGGCTATTGTAAATAGAGCTGTAATGAACATTGTGGTACATGACTCTTTTTTTCTTTGTGGTATGCGGGCCTCTCACTGTTGTGGCCTCTCCCATTGCAGAGCACAGGCTCTGGATGCGCAGGCTCAGAGGCCATGGCTCACAGGCCCAGCCGCTCCGCGGCATGTGGGATCTTCTCGGACTGGGGCACGAACCCGTGTCCCCTGCATCGGCAGGTGGAATCTCAACCACTGCGCCACCAGGGAAGCCCCATATGATAGTCTTATTTTTAGTTTTTAAAGGAACCTCCATACTGTTCTCCATTGGCTGTATCAATTTACATTCCCACCAACAGAGCAAGAGGGTTCCCTTTTCTCCACACCCTCTCCATCATTTATGGTTTGTAGATTTCTTGAGGATGGCCATTCTGAGCAGTGTGAGGTGATACCACATTGTAGTTTTGATTTTCATTTCTCTAATGATTAGTGATGTTGAGCATCCTTTCATGTGTTTGTTGGCAATCGGTATACCTTCTTTAGAGAAATGTCTATTTGGGTCTTCTGCCCATTTTTTGATTGGGTTGTTTGTTTTTTTAATATTGAGCTGCATGAGCTGCTTGTAAATTTTAAAGATTAATCCTTTGTCAGTTGCTTCATTTGCAAATATTTTCTCCCATTCTTAGGGTTGTATTTTCATCTTGTTTATGGTTTCCTTTGCAGTGCAAAAGCTTTTAAGTTTCATTAGGTCCCATTTGTTTTTATTTCCATTTCTCTACGACGTGGGTCTAAAAGGATCTTGCAGTGATTTATGTCATAGAGTCTTCTGCCTGTGTTTTCCTTTAAGAGTTTTATAGTGCCTGGCCTTACATTTAGGTCTTTAATCCATTTTGAGTTTATTTTTGTGTATGTTGTTAGTGAGTGTTCTAATGTCATTCTTTTCCATGTAGCTGTCCAGTTTTCCCAGCACCACTTATTGAAGAGACTGTCTTTTCTCCATTGTATATTCTTGTGTCCTTTATCAAAAATAAGGTGGCCATATGGTGTGGGTTTATCTCTGGGCTTTCTGTCCTGTTCCATTGACCTATACTTCTGTTTTTGTGTCACTACCATACTGTCTTGATTATTGTAGCTTTGTAGTATAGGCTGAAGTCCAGGAGCCTGATTCCTCCAGCTCTGCTTTTCTTTCTCAAGATTGCTTTGACTATTCGGGGTCTTTTGTGTTTCCATACAAATTGTGAAATTTTTTATTGTAATTCTGTGAAAAATGCCATTGGTAGTTTGATAGGGATTGCATTGAATCAGTAGATTGCTTTGGGTAGCATAGTCATTTTCACAATATTGATTCTTCCAATCCAAAAACATGGTGTACCTCCCCATCTGTTTGTAACATCTGTAATTTCTTTCATCAGTTTCTTATAGTTTTCTGCATACAGGTCTTTTGTCTCCTTAAGTAGGTTTATTCCTAAGTATTTTATTCTTTTTGTTGCAATGGTAAGTGGGAATGTGTCCTTAATTTCTCTTTCAGATTTTTCAGCATTAGTGTATAGGAATGCAAGAGATTTCTGTGCATTAATTTTGTATCCTGCTACTTTACCAAGTTCATTGATTGGCTCTAGTAGTTCTCTGGTGACATCTTTAGGATTCTCTATGTATAGTATCATGTCATCTGCAAACAGTGACAGCTTTATTTCTTCTTTTCTGATTTGGATTCATTTTATTTCTTTTTCTTCTCTGCTTGCTGTGGCTCAAACTTCGAAAACTATATTGAATAAGAGTGGGAGAGTGGACAACCTAGTCTTGTTCCTGATCTTAGAGGAAATGGTTTCAGGTTTTCACCATAAAGAACGATGTTGGCTGTAGGTTTGTCATATATGGCCTTTATTATGTTGAGGTAAGTTCCCTCTACATCTACTTTCTGGAGGGTTTTTATCATAAATGGATGTTGAATTTTGTCGAAAGCTTTTTCTGCTTCTATTCAGATGATCATATGGTTTTTCTCCTTCAATTTGTTCATATGGTTTATCACATTAACTGATTTGCGTATATTGAAGAATCCTTGCATTCCTGGAAGAATCCCCACTTGATCATGGTGTATGATCCTTTTAATGTGCTGTTGGATTCTGTTCGCTAGTATTTTGTTGAGGATTTTTGCATCCATGTTCATCAGTGATATTGGCCTGTAGTTTTCTTTCTTTGTGACATCAATGTCTGGTTTTCATATCAGTGTGATGGTGGCCTCGTAGAATGAGTTTGGGAGTGTTCCTCCCTCTGCTATATTTTGGAAGATTTGAGAAGGATAGGTGTTAGCCCTTCTCTAAATGTCTGAAAGAATTCCCCTGTGAAGCCCTCTAGTCCTAGGCTATAGTTTGTTGGAAGATTTTTTATCACAGTCTCAATTTCAGTGCTTGTGATATAAAACAGACATTTATATTTTCTATTTCTTCCTGGTTCAGTCTTGGAAGATAGTGCTTTTCTAAGAATTTGCCCATTTTTTCTAGGTTGTCCATTTTATTGGCATATAGTTGCTTGTAGTAATCTCTCATGATCCTTTGTATTTCTGCAGTGTCAGTTGTTACTTCTCCTTTTGCATTTAGAATTCTATTGATTTGAGTCTTCTCCCTTTTTTTTTTATGAGTCTGGCTAGTGGTTTATCAATTTTGTTTATCTTCTCAAAGAACCAGAGTTTTGTTTTATTGATCTTTATTACTGTTTCCTTCATTTCTTTTTCATTTATTTCTGATCTGATCTTTATGATTTCTTTCCTTCTGCTAACTTTGGGGTATTTTTTGTTCTTCTTTCTCTAATTGCTTTAGATGTAAGGTTAGGTTGTTATTTGAGTTGTTTCTTGTTTCTTGAGGTAGGATTGTATTGTTATAAACTTCCCTCTTAAAACGTCTTTTGCTGCATCCCACATGGTTTAGGTCGTCGGGTTTTCATCATTGTTTGTTTCTAGGTATTTTTGATTTCCTCTTTGATTTCTTCAGTGATCTCTTGGTTATTTAGTAGTGTATTGTTTAGCCTCCATGTGTTTGTATTTTTTACAGATACTTTCCTGTAATTGATATCTAGTCTCATAGCATTGTAGTTGAAAAATATACTTGCTACGATTTCAATTTTCTTAAATTTGCCAAGGCTTGATTTGTGACCCAAGATATGATCTATCTTGAAGAATGTTCTATGAGCACTTGAGAAGAACGTGTATTCTGTTGTTTTTGGATGGAATGTCCTATAAATATCAAATAAGCCCATCATTTTTCATGTATCCTTTAAAGCTTGTGTTTCCTTATTTATTTTCATTTTGGATGATCTGTCCATTGGTGAAAGTGGGGTGTTAAAGTTGCCTACTATGATTATGTTACTGTCAATTTCCCCTTTTATGGCTGTTAGCATTTGCCTTATGTATTGAGGTACTCCTATGTTGGGTGCATAAATATTTACAATTGTTATATCTTCTTCTTGGATTGATCCCTTGATCATTATGTAGTGTCCTTCTTTGTCTCTTGTAATAGTCTTTATTTTAAAGTCTATTTGGTGTGATATGAGAATTGCTACTCCAGCTTTCTTTTGATTTCCATTTGCATGGGATATCTTTTCCCATCTCCTCACTTTCAGTCTGTATGTGTCCCTAGGTCTGAAGTGAGTCTCTTGTAGAAAGCATATTTACCGGTCTTGTTTTGTATCCATTCAGCCAGTCTATGTCTTTTGGTTGGAGCATTTAATCCATTCATGTTTAAGGTAATTATCAGTATGTATGTTCCTATTACCATTTCCTTAATTGTTTTGGGTTTGTTATTGTAGGTCTTTTCCTTCTCTTGTGTTTCCTGCTTAGAGAGGTTCCTTTAGCATTTGTTGTAAAGCTGGTTTGGTGGTGCTGAATTCTCTTAACTCTTGCTTCTCTGTAAAGATTTTAATTTCTCCATCGAATCTGAGTGAGATCCTTGCTGGGTAGAGTAATTTTGGTTGTAGGTTTTTCCCTTTCATCACTTTAAAAATGTCCTGCCACTCCCTTCTGGCTTGAAGAGTCTCTGCTGAAAGAACAGCTGTTAACCTTATGGGGATTCCCTTGTATGTTATTTGTTGCTTTTCCCTTGCTGCTTTTAATATTTTTTCTTTGTATTTAATTTTTGATAGTTTGATTAATATGTGTCTTGGTGTTTTTCTCCTTGGATTTATTCTGTATGGGACTCTGTGCTTCCTGGACTTGATTAACTATTTCCTTTCCCATATTAGGGAAGTTTTCAACTATAATCTCTTCAAATATTTTCTCCGTCCCTTTCTTTTTCTCATCTTCTTCTGGGACCCCTATTATTTGAATATTCATGCATTTAATATTGTCCCAGAACTCTCTGAGACTGTCCTCAATTCTTTTCATTCTTTTTTCTTTATTCTGCTCTGTGGGAGTTATTTCCACTATTTTATCTTCCAGGTCACTAATCCATTCTTCTGCCTCAGTTATTCTGCTATTGATTCCTTCTAGAAAATTTTTAATTTCATTTATTGTGTTGTTCATCATTGTTTGCTCTTTAGTTCTTCTATGTCCTTGTTAAATGTTTCTTGTATTTTCTCCATTCTATTTCCAAGGTTTTGCATCATCTTTACTATCATTACTCTGAATTCTTTTTCAGGTAGACTGCCTAATTCCTCTTCATTTCTTTGGTCTGGTGGGTTTTTACCTTGCTCCTTCATCTGCTATGCACTTCTCTGTCTTCTCATTTTGCTTAACTTACTGTGTTTGGGGTCTCATTTTTGTAGGCTGCAGGTTTATAGTTCCTGTTGTTTTTGTTGTCTGCCCCCAGTGTCTAAGGTTGGTTCAGTGGGTTGTGTAGGCTTCCTGGTGGAGGGGACTGGTGCCTGTGTTCTGGTGCATGAGGCTGGATCTTGTGTTTCTGGTGGGCAGGACCGCATCCAGTGGTGTGTTTTGGGGTGTCTGTGACCTTATTACGATTTTAGGCAGCCTCTCTGCTAATGGGTGGGGTTGTGTTCCTGTCTTGCTAGTTGTTTGGCACAGGGTGTCCAGCACTGTAGCTTGCTGGTCATTGAGTGGAGCTGGGTCTTAGCATTGAGATGATATCTCTGGGAGAGTTTTCACCATTTGATATTATGGATTTGGGAGGTTTCTGGTGGATCAATATCCTGAACTCGGCTCTCCCACCTCAGAGGCACAGGCCTGACACCCAGCTGGAGCACCAAGACCCTATCAGCCACATGGCTCAGAAGAAAAGGGAGAAATAAATAAATAAATAAAATAATTACAATAAAAAAATATTTAAAAAATTTAAAAGTAATACAAAAAATAGACAAGAGAACAACCAAACCCAAAACTAAACAGTATACTTAAAAAAAGCAAACAAACAAACAAAAAAATGGACAGACAGAACCCTAGGACAAATGGTAAAACAGAGCTATACAGACAAAATCACACAAAGAAGCATACACATACACACTCACAAAAAGAGAAAAAGTAAAAAAATATCTATATCTATATATATATAAAAAGGAAGAGAGCAATCCAATCAATAAACAAATCTACCAATGATAATGAACTCTAAATACTAAACTAAGATAAACATAAAACCAGAAACAAATTAGCCTCAGAAAGCAAACCCCAAGTCTACAGTTGCTCCCAAAGTCCACCTCCTCAAATTTGGGATGGTTCATTGTCTATTCAGGTATTCCACAGATGCAGGGTACATCAAGTTGATCGTGGAGATTTAATCCGCTGCTCCTGAGGCTGCTGGGAGAGATTTCCCTTTCTCTTCTTTGTTCTCACAGCTCCCGGGGCTCAGCTTTGGATTTGGCCCCGCCTCTGCGTGTAGGTCGCCAGAGGGCGTCTGTTCTTCGCTCAGACAGGACGGGGTTAAAGGAGCCGCTGATTTGGGGGCTCTGGCTCACTCAGGCCGTGGGGAGAGAGGGGTGCAGATGCGGGGCGAGCCTGCCGCGGCAGAGGCCGATGTGACGTTGCACCAGCCTGAGGCGCGCCGTGCGTCCCCTCGGGGAAGTTGTTCCTGGATCACGGGACCCTGGCAGTGGCAGGCTGCCCAGGCTCCCGGGAGGGGAGGTGTGGATAGTGACCAGTGCTTGCACACAGGATTCTTGGTGGCGGCAGCAGTAGCCTTAGCGTCTCATGCCAGTCTCTGGGGTCTGCGCTGATAGCCACGGCTCGCGCCCATCTCTGGAGCTTGTTTAGGCAGTGCTCTGAATCCCCTCTCCTCGCGCACCCTGAAACAATGCTATCTTGCCTCTTCGGCAGTTCCAGACTTTTTCCAGGACTCCCTCCCGGCTAGCTGTGGTGCACTAGCCCCTTCAGGCTGTGTTCAGGCCGCCAACCCCAGTCCTCTCCCTGCGCTCTGCCCGAGCCTCAGCTCCCAGCCCCGCCCGCCCCGGCGGGGGAGCAGACAAGCCTCTCGGGCTGGTGAGTGCCGGTCGGCACCCATCCTCTGTGCGGGAATCTCCGCTTTGCCCTCCGCACTCCTGTGGCTGCGCTCTCCTCCGCGGCCCCGAAGCTTCCCCACTCCGCCACCCGCAGTCTCCGCCCGCGAAGGGGCTTCTAGTGTGTGGGAACTTTCCCTCCTTCACTGCTCCCTCCCACTGGTGCAGGTCCCGTCCCTATTCTTTTGTCTCTGTTTTTTTTTTTTTTCTTTTGCCCTACTCAGGTACGTGGGGAATTTCTTGCCTTTTGGGAGGTCTGAGCTCTTCTGCCAGTGTTCAGTAGGTGTTCTGTAGGAGTTGTTCCACGTGTAGATGTATTTCTGATGTATTTGTGAAGTGGAAGGTGATCTCCACGTCTTACTCCTCCGCCATCTTGAAGGTCTCCCCCGCAATATGTTTTCATTTTTTCTTTGTCTCAAGTTTAAATATTCCTTGCATTGTTTTATACTTCAAAGTATAAAAGCTTTAAATAACTAAATAAGCATATTATAGATCTATAATTATGGTTAATTATAAAGTGAGCAAGAGGAGATTTCTACTGTGATTGGCGATTAAGAACCTTGGGCATTGAAATTAATTCAGTTTAATTCCCTAATCTAAATATACTGACTTCATAACAAAATTAACATTTAAAACATTAAAAGACATTTATAAAAATTATAAACGAAACTTGAAGGAAATTAATTTATCTCTGATTGCATTGACAATAATTACTTGATATATCAAGCATAACTAAATTCATATCCTGTTATGAAATGTTGGCGTTTTTTCCCTTTTTCTTTTTTTTTTTTTTTTTTGTGGTACGCAGGCCTCTCACTGCCGTGGCCTCTCCCGTTGCGGAGCACAGGCTCCGGACGTGCAGGCTCAGTGGCCATGGCTCACGGGCCCAGCCGCTCCACGGCATGTGGGATCTTCCCGGTCTGGGGCACAAACCCGTGTCCCCTGCGTCTGCAGGTGGACTTTCAACCACTGCGCCACCAGGGAAGCCCCCTCTTTCTTATTTTGAAGGTGAGATGTATGCATTTAGAATGACCTATAAGTTATAAATTATTATTTTTATTTTCTAACAAATAGCAAAATTCACCAGTCCCAACTGAAGGCCATAATGCAAGGATGGAAATTTCCCAATTTCAGTAGCTTCTTCTGCCATTTAAACCACACTCCCATCTCAAAGTTCGCTATGTATTTTTCACTTCTTGTAACAAATTTTCGTTGGGCACATGCCAGGCACTGCTCTGTGTGATGAACATTCAGAAATGAGCAAGACAGACCAGGTCTTTGCCCTTGTCTGTAAAGACAGTATTTATGTGCAATATTTCCCTAGATGAAATCATATCAGCATAAGGTAAACTCTTGATAGCCAACCCATAAGATCTGTTTTGGTACACATGTAATATTGAACTGTGACCCAGTGGTAAAGAGAACTGAATAAGATAAAGAGCACAGCAATGGGGTATATAGACCATGATTTATACTAACATAGCCCGGAAGAAGGCTCAGGATTATCTGTACTCTTACTACTTTTTTTTTTTATAAGTTTATTTATTTTATTCATTTTTATTTTTGGCTGCGTTGGGTCTTTGTTGCTGCGCTCAGGCTTTCTCTAGTTGTAGTGAGCAGGGGCTACTCTTTGTTGCGGTGTGTGGGCTTCTCGTTGCGGTGGCTTCTCTTGTTGTAGAGCACAAGCTCTAGGCACGTGGGCTTCAGTAGCTGTGGCACGCGGGCTCAGTAGTTGTGGCTTGCAGACTCTAGAGCGCAGGCTCAGTAGTTGTGGCGCATGGGCTTAGTTGGCTCCCTGACATGTGGGATCTTCCTGGACCAGGGCTCGAACCCGTGTCCCCTACACTGGCCGGCGGATTCTTAACCACTGCACCACCAGGGAAGCCCTGTGCTCTTACTACTTTCTTTATCACTACCTACCTTCAGGTAACTATAACGTGTTGTGCTCTCTGTCACTGATTAGTCCAGATTATCTCATTTATTCTTCGCATCATCCCTATGAAGAAAGTTCTATCATTTCTAGTTTAGAACTGAGGAGACATAATTTAGAGAAGGTAAAAAGAATGCCCAGTTCACACATCGACTGAGGAGCAGAGTCTATAGTAAACCGTGGTCTGACTGTAATACTGGCTTCCCCTGAAGTGATACTACCTTGTGCTAAATAAACTTTGGGAAATGGAAAACAGGCAAAAAACACATAAAATAGATAAGCAAGTAGATGTCCCCTCCTGCCCCCCCAAAACAACCAACCTAGTAGCTGCTCTCTTTAGTCCTAAGATAGTTTCTTCAGAGAAGGTCTTTTTTGGTGGGCAGCAGCAGGAGACAGTCTGTTTTTCCTTAGCCAGCTGCACTTCCTGTGAGCTTGAATGTAGGCTTTGAGGTTATGAGGTTTCAAAGAAAGCTCAGTCTGTGACTGAAAGCCTCCGCCATTATTTGCAGGTTGTTAAGCTTGTTTGAGTATTTGTTCAAATAAAAAGTTAAGGAAATTTGATTAACACTCTTTCTCTAGTCTTTCAGAAGGAGACAACAGATTTGATCATCATATTGAAAAAAAAGGTGACAACAGGGGAAAATGGTGGTGTTTCCCCATGCTGACTCTTAACTCATTTTGTCTGAAAATCTGTTGACTTAATTTGCAACGATTTTGTGGAGTAAGTGGATTACTGTCAATGTGAACAGTTTGTATGTGGAACTTTTGTTCCCACAGCAAAAATGCTGGCTAAGTTGCCAGCACCACTAGCTGCCTGCATTTACAATCACCCCGGGAACCCCCATTGAACAGCCTCCGAACGAGGACAGCTTAATGTAAATTGAATAGCGTCCCTAATATTACACTGCCATTTAGCATTCAACTTCTAAGTGTCAGGGTGGCCTGAGCCAAGTCCTACCCTGGGACCTGAATAGTGATTCATGAACCACAATTAATGATACCAACCATTACAACAAAAACATGTAGCTGAAGTTGAAGAAACCATCTCGCTAGTGACGCCTTTTTTCTTTTTGCGCTTCATTCTCACCTAATACACCCACTGTCCCATTCATTCTAAAAGAATATTCATGTAACAGTAACTGCAGTGAGGCGATGGTAGATTCCTCCAGCTAAACATTTTAGAGTGGGTACGTTCAGTGTGATTCCTAGGCTGGGACAAGAAGGAGAGTATAAGCAATATTAAACCATTAAACAAAGGAAGCTTGGGTCAGAAATATGAAGGTCATACACGAGAAGAAGAGAAGGGATACAAATGCAAAGTGAAATCAAGAACATGAAGAGAGAAAGATTGCAAAGTTATTATCAAAGATGGAAAAATCAGCGTCTGGATTGGGCTGAGAAAATATTCAAGACCTCCTCTAAAATCTGTGGGGTCCCGAAGAAAAGTGGAGATGAAGGTTCACATCCCAGGTCTTATTTTTAAAAGTTATAACTCAAGCTCTACCCAAGGCCTGGCCCACCTTCCTACACTGGGGACCTTAGCACACTCCTAGGGGATGCGCCTGTGACGCTGCCCTGCTGGCTGCTAGCCTGAGTGGGAACAAGGATCTGCTGGGGCAAGACCTAAACCGAGGTCCCTGGGCAGGGACCAGCCCAAACCCAGAGTGGAGAGTGACCAGGCTCAGCTCCTCGGGGGGCTGGGAGGGACAGGACCCCTGCCCCATACTTCTCCTGCTCGAGATTCTCAGGCAGCTCTAAATGCTTCCCCAAACTAAACCCCAGAGTACAAAGAGGGGAGAGAATACAGTATTTGGAGAACCTGATCTGTCTAGACACCCACCTTGGAGATTGGAGCAGCTGAGTTTAAGCAAAATCAGCCTCTCTTCCTCTGGCAAGCCAGGACAGGGGCTGGCTCTTCTCCCTCGTGTACACTTGAGCACTCTTAGCTCCGCTCTCTGGCCTGGGGCACCTAGTACCAGTTCCTCTAGAAGGTACTGCATCTGTAATGCCCATTTGCTCGGTTAGCTACAGATCCTTCAAAAAACTTTCTTAGGAAAAATAAAATTGGTCTCGCATTTCAGTTTTTGTGATATGTAACACCCTCTAAGATGCAAACCCAGGACCCTCTTGCCTGGGTCTAAGGGCAGAACTGAAAGCATCCCATCATTTTAAGGTATGTAGAAGCCAATAACAAACCAAGAGGAGTATAATTGATATACCTGGCATTCCTTGTTAGTGGCCTGTGCTCTACCTGCCCCACGTATGCCCAGCCAAGCTCAAGAATCCTGGCGGAGCAACAGTCCCCTTTGTAAAGGAAGGATAAAGCAATCAGGTTTAGAAAACACTAGAGCACATCTTCAAATAATGGGTCAGAATCACCTACTGCAAAAATCAAACCATAAGCAGATGAATCCGACACGTAGCTTTTAGAAGTGGAGTAATTACAATGGAGCACACGCTTTGGAGTAAGCTCTCAGCCTGTGAGATAGCTTTTGAAACAGTAATGGCTAGTGAAACTTATCATTCCAGTCTCAGAAAGATTAGTGGTAATCTACAATTTTTATTAATCATACTCATACACAAAAATAGAAGGGACTCACAGAAATACCACTTTCAATACATATCTCATAAATGCTTACAATTTGTGCTTTATTTAACTTACAAGAGGGAATAGATGCTAGGACAAAGTTAGCTAAGGTACCACAAAAAGCTTAGAACAAATGAGTGGAGAGCTAACTACTGAAATTAGGAATTAGTCTAATATCCATACTGGAGGTCTGCACACAATTGATCTTCAATAAATGCAAAACTACAACAAATAAAACTTTCTTAGACCTCAGACTAACAAGCACCAAGCTTTTCTGAATGTAAATATAATTTTGAGCTGTAAATAGGTTGAACTCTTTGTATGGACCCCATCACTCTCTACTTTTCACTCAGCCAACGTCTCTGTTTAGTCAGTGGTTCTATTATGTGTACTTGTCGTGTAGTGATTTTGATCCTGTAGAAAGTCTCTGTGGAAAGGGGGTAAATACAAAAAGTACTCTAAAAAGCTGCCATATAAGGTTTTTTTAAGAATATTTTGAACAAATAGAAAAGAAGTCTCATCATGTTCTTTGCACTAAGCAACTGTTTTCAATAACGAGTCCTGCATAAGGACTTATTGATGGATTCAGAAATCCTAGCACGAGACAGGGAGGCTGCAATTAAAGGCATCCTCCAATTAGTGCCCAAACAGACTCAAAGGGGAGTGGTCTGTATTGCCCTGGGAAATAGCAGTTCTGAGTTGTAAGGTTGACAAAACTTTGCAGGATGAACAGTATAAATTTATAGACAGACATATGAACCATGGAGAAGAATTTCAGAACCTTGCTAACTACCTTAATTTAGAATGAAATAAGCTGAAGATGAATTATTCCTCATTTTGTTTGAAAAATTGGCAACCCATCCACAGAAAATATGCCTGAGATTTGGAGGATCATGCAAATGTTATCGCTGTACTTGAGACAGTAAATCTTCCTCTTGACCTCCAGAATAGGACCCACATTTAATAAAATGCTTTTAGTCTACTATGAAGCCTTTCTGGGTTGTGTTAAACCAGATCAGCCAGGATAGACGAAATTTACCAGTCGGCTCAGACTCCTGCTGCAAACTCTCACGCCTGCATCTACCGCCAGCTTTCACCAGGAAGGAGAGACCAGCAGCTTATCAACCTATAGAAACAATCCATCTCCATATTCTCTACTGAAGCTCACACATGGATGATAACTTGAACAATTTTCCAGTACATAAAGAGAGTAAATAAATAACAAGGCAACATGGCGCTTAATGTTTTCCTTTCTCGTTTTCTTTCTCTTCGCGTTCCAGCTTCAGGCAACAAAATCCTTAAGCACTGAAATGAGCAAAAAAGCAGTTTTAAGAAGATAGGTCAGGACATTAATATAACACCTCCTTTTTATCCTCTGACATTCCTCACAATAAATCAGCTGGCTTTCCTCCACACCCTTCACCCGCCCATCCAGATTTCGGATCGCCGAAAGTAAATCTGTGACAAGGGTATCTATACATAATATTAATGGTGCCGAGGAGGGCTGGTGTGAAGTGTGAGCGCTTGTCAAGAAAGGAGCGATCGAGCCCAGCCGTTCATCCTCCGCAGTGTGCTCTACGTCATCTGCAGGACAAATGTAACATCATTAGGAAGAAAAAAAAAGAGGAAGAGGGAGGCAGGAGGAGGTGGGGAAGTAGCCAACCTGCAAGGAAATGGCTAAATTGGAGATTCCAATCAATCTAACTAAGCCAGGTTCCCTGAGATACTGTCAGCTGCTACAGACAAAACAGATAGCAGGAGAGATCACTGAGTCAAACAAACAAACCGAAAAATACGAAATACAACTTTCTTATCAGAGATTTACTCGAGTACTGGTGGCATTTTAAATCCATTTTCCAGTTTAGCTCCACTTTGCCTGGCCAGGAAAGAGAAAGAAGTTTGCTTTATCCTTAAATAAAAGAATTCAAGCAATCAGCACTCTAGGGGGTACTGGTTCATAAGCATTTACAGTAGATTAAAAAAGAAATGATGGCAGATATTTTGTGAGTCAAAGTTTAAGAAAAGGCCAGAAGGATAGAGAAGTTTGAGTTTCAATCTTTACTCAAGGTCAAAATCTAGCTTCTGGGTTAGTGTGTGGCTGAGTTTTTTATGGTGAAAGGGGGATCCAGTTTCTTTGGCTGTTTAATCAATTGTATGTAGAAGGATTGTGTCCAACTAAAGATCTGTAGGCAGTGAAACTATTGACCATATGCTGTCCTAGTCCCTACTTGTGAAATAAGGATCATTTGATCTTTTGTGCCAAAGTATTAAATCACCTAATCCACTGACAACTAAACTTAAGAAAGCCAATGCCAAAACAAAACAATGAACAGAGCGAATGAAACAAACTGTCCTAAATTACTGGGGCGGGTTAAATAAAATCCAAGTTCCATTACCCCTCTGATTCCATTTACTCACCTGTCACTTAATTCAGAGCCCGACAAGTTATTTTGATTTATCATCTAAACTGCTCCAGATCTATAGCTCTGAGATGTTTAGTTACAACTTGGGGAATGTTCTCTTACAAATAATTTTAGCATTTGCTTTGGATGATTCCCAAGTCCTTTTACCAAGTGTCAGAACAGATCTGAACCCAGTTCAGAGTTTTCAGGTCTAATGAATCTTATCCCAAAGCAACAACTTTAATTACTATTGATCAATCAGTTTTATTTCCAATTTAAATGCCTGAATACCTAGGATAACTCAGAAATTAATTACTGAGTATTTTAGAAACCAGCCTCCCCCATCTACATTCAGTATCTTTTAAAAGCTTTTTCACTAATAGTTTAAAGTAAAAGAAATCAGGTGCTCACCTTTTAAAGTAGCCTTGTTTCCAGAATATGATAGGCAAACTTACTGTTCCTGCCAGCCACTTAAATTAGGGTCCTGTTGAATGGAGATGATGACATATGGGTAGTTCCAAATTTAAGCTAGCGCAAAGAAATAGCACCTAATGCAAGCAGACTAAGAAAGTGCAAGGTCATATTTAACTGTATCAAACTTGATTCTTTAAGCTCTAACAGGATTTGATCATCAGTCAATCGTGGAATGCTGAATTTGCCTAATAGTAATTCTTTTTCCATCTACAAATGACCATAGTTTGTACATAATTTAAATTGAGACATATGAAATTATGGTGATGAAAGAAAATCAGAATAATTTTTACTTTATTAACAATAATGTACTAGGTGTACACAGTACACACAACTATACAAATAAGCATAGTGAGTCTTTAAGTAAGCAGTGCAAAAACAGGAAACTATTTAAAGAGAAATTTGATTTTGGCATACATGGCCCATTATCTAAATCTGACCTCCAGAAAGAAATGTCAACTAATCATAATTATCACTGCACCCATCCATTCTGAAAAATAAATAAATAAATACACAACAGGCAGAACTAAACAATTAAGGGATTTTTGCATTTCCCATTATGGTCCCTCCTGTAAAATAAAGAATAGATAAACTGAAACATGAATATGAAGGCATGAATGAGAATTATTTTCTTATTCTTAAAACAAACAAGCAATGAGTAAAACAACATTCACATTAATTTAAAATGAAGCTATGATGCATTTGCTTATTCTGTTTAATTTTGTACCACTTGTGTAACAATGGAGAAATTTGCAAAATGAAAATAATGTTACAAATATCATTTGATTCAGATGATCTTGGTAGCTCATTTTTCATGGGTCATCTCTTTTAAAATTTAAATTAGTAGGAAATTATTTGCTAACATTTAAAAATTCTCTGTTGTCTCTCCAAATAGAATTAATCTTCTATTGCATTCTGGAAGCTTTAGAAAACATATAGCATGACATGAAGTTCAGAATTTCTTTTTTCAAAAAAAATAAAGCTGACTTATTAATTAAATATGTCTGACATCTTCACCAAATTATTAGCACCTTGAGGAATGGAGCGGTCTCTCCTTCATTGTTTCACCCAGAGCACTGATACAGGATTGGGCCTTCCTGTGGAAAAGAACTCTGTGACTTTGTACAAGTCACTCCCCTCTGAAGGCTTATTACCTCTTTTATAAGTGGAGGTGTGGATGAGATGATCAGTACAATTTCTTCTCACAAAGAGGGCTATGGTTGGATGAATTATGAACTGAGGATGTAGCTCTGCTCTATTGGGTCTTAGTAGTTGTAGGTCTTTGTAAGGAAAAATCATGTAAACAGATAGCACTTTGATAAGAGAAAGAAAAACAAATAGTGTAATGGACAAATTACTGGGAAGATCAGGTAATCTTAATCTAGGAATGAAGAAAGTTAAAATGAAGAAACTGGGTCATTTCAGATAAGGGAAGAGGAGAGAAGCCATTTCAGGCTGCAAGAACAGACTGAGAAAAGATAATGTATGTTTGGAGAATGGTCGATTAGCCCAGGGTAGCTGGGGTGCATTATAGTTTAGCAGATGTAATGAAAGACAAAAATAATACTGATACTAAGAACTAGTATTTGAGAGAAAGGAAAGAGAAGATCAGGTCGTGGTGCACAAGAAAGCTCTAACAGAGGAGGTGGGATTTGAGTTGAATCTTGGAAAATGAGTAGGATTTGAAGAGGAAAAGGAGAGGATAAGAGTGAGTTCATATAGAGGAAAGTATATTTGATAGATATATTTAGGTCAGGAAAACATTTGATTAGAATGAAACATTCATGTGAAAATCAAGACTGTAAAAGGAGATCAGGAAGATGTTGGAGAGGACAGAGCATTCCAGGTGGAAGAATTGGCCTATTTCTCATGTACTGAGTAATCTTTGCTATGTTATGTGCCGAGGAATCAAATAACGACAGCATGGAAAGCCTTGGGTGGCAGAGGAATAGAAAACCTCTTAGCCTAGAAAACAGAAAGACTGGGACGGGGCAAACAGTGAGGAAACTATTACCCAGGTCCGAGCATGAGATGATGAATAAAGCAAAAAAAGAAAGAACCTTGGGACTTGGTTGACAAAATGGATATGACACACGAGGTGGAGAAAATATTGAAATAAGTTATGAGAATGTGGTACTTTTAGCACTGATATGTAGGACATATAGAAATATCTCACACATTTTGAGGGATTGCAGTCTTTGCACGGAGGGTCTTTGCAAAAATGCAGCAGGTAAAACCCAGTCTCATAGAATAGAGGGTACTCACTGGGAAGTTAAAAACTTGCCAATAAATATATGCATCTGTTGAAAAGTGTTCAGCTGCAAGTAACATAAATCCCAGCTATGGGTTACAAAAATAGGAATCTAATTTTCTCACAAAGCAAGAAGTTTGTTAGTAGGCATTCGCTGTGCAGGTTCAGATGCTTGGCAAACTCATCTTTCTGTTCTGACATTGTTAAGGTGAGGTGTTCATCTTTATGCTTCTCACCTCCTGATCACAAGATGGCTGCTATATCTCCAGACATTACATTCATTTCCAAGACAGGAAAAAGAGGTAAGGGTTTGCTATGTTATATTAGGAAAGCAAAAGTTTCCCTAGAAATCCCCAGCAGACTACCATTTATGTCTTATTGATCAGAGCTGATCGACTTGGTCACTTCTAGCAGCAAGGGAAAATGGGAATGTGTTTTCTGGGTATACTGCTTACCAAATAAAGTCAGGATTCTGTTAGCAAGAAAAAAAGGAGAATGGATATTGTGTAGGCAATTAGAAAGATATGCTAAAGTATATTTTATAGCATAGTAAATAAAAGTTCTAGAAGGTGATTGCTTTTAAGTGATAAAAATTTGTTGTCATTAAAACTTGATGGTTGGTGACCCTTCTAAATCTCTCTGAAAATTCTTTTCCTATCTCCCCCGCCCCATCTCCATGAATGCTACCTACCTGGCGTGGACTACAGAAATGACCTCACCTGGTCACTTTGCTGTCATCTTCTTGCCCTATTACTATCTATGTTCTGTACAATAATAAGAATGATCTTTTTATAGAAGGAAGTTACAACTTAATTTACAGTTTGCATTATTTTCAGATCAATGAAAATAGAAACACTATATATATTGATGTGACCAAGCTATTTTAAAGAAAATCCTTAGCCTTAGATATTTTTATTATTAAACATTAAAAATGAGTTAAGTAGCATTCATTTATCTGAAAAAAAAACACAATAAAATATACTAAAATTAAGTGGAAAGGAGGAATTAAAATTGACAAAACCCAAGATGGTTATTTAGGAAAAACTCAGGAAAACTGATCAATAAGTTAAAATATTTTTGAAAAGATCAATAAGTTAAAGCTCTAATAAGCCCTTATATGGAAAAACAGAGAATCTACATATACTCACGTATATGTATATATAACAAATAAATTCTAGAGTATAATAAATGACAGTAAATATGAGAAAAGCTCTAATAAATTTTCCAAAATATTTTTGTAACGTGAGAAATTACTCCATACAGTTTCACATAATAAATTTGAATAAAATGTGTGATTTTTCAAGGAAATGTCAAAAAGTACTCAAGAAAAGGATAACTATAGAAGGAAATAAAGAGCAGTCCTGCAGCTAATACCAAAAAAGGAGAAGGCTGAGGTCACTCTACAGGCTCTTCATATCAAATCTTCAACAGTACAGTATTCCCCATAATTCTTTCTTCATTCCCAAGCACAGAAAAAGGCAGGCAGCTTTCCATCTATTTTTTTGTGTCACACATAATTCTGATACCAGAACCTGACCAAGATTGTACCAAAAATGAAGCTCATGGTCTAGTCTCAGTCATGACTGTATCTTGCTCTCCTACTGTCTACAGAATACAAAAATACTTATCAGCAGCACAATCACCTGAAAAGAAGCAGGTTTATTTCAGGAATGCAAAGATGGATCAATATCAGACAATCTATTAATTTTAATATATAACTTTAATTTATTAAAGGTATGATCATATGCAGGTATGCCCAAAAGTCATTTGATGACTTCCAGCTAGACATAATAAAAAGTTTTAGTAAATTTGAGAATAAAATCAACAGGCATAATACAGTAAAGAATATATGTCATAGTGTGCACTTTTTATGTATTAGGAATATACCAGACACATTCCTTTTATAGTGAGGAACAAAAAATGCCTATGTTGAAGATTGTATTATTATTCTAAATACTGTCTTCTCCTCTCTCTAGGAGGATTATAGGTCCCTACACCTTCTCCTCTCTCTAGGAGGATTGTAGGTCCCTACACCTGTGTAGGGATTATAGGTCCCTACACAATGGCAGTATTAGCCACATGATTTGCCATGTCTCTCCTTATAGAAGAATTACATATTCCCACTTCACTGATAACAGTAGTTGCCAAGTGACTTGCTTTGAACAATTTATTGTGAGTAAAAATAATTGTGACATTCCTAAACAGAAGCTTTAAGAGGCATCTCATGATTCTGCCACACTCTTCTTTCCATCTCTCATGAGACCACAGCGTCCCAAAATTAGGTCTAGGAGACAAGACAACATAGGGCAGAGCTATGGCTGATGCAAATTGTACATGAATGTGAATGAGAAACAAGCCTTTGCTGTTGGAAACCACTGAAAAGTGGGGGTCATATTTGCTAGAACAAAACTTAGCTTGACTGATACCACATACTATCTCCACTAGTCTTCTACATTCTTTCTGGGGGTTCAGAATGTGATAAGGCTGAACAAAAGGTATACTATACACAAATATGGGCAAGGAAAATAAGTAATTGTCATTATTTACTAATGATATATTGCTATTTAATGAGACTCCAAGAGAATCAGCTGAAAATCTCTTAGGACTCATAGAATTGGGAAATAAGAAACAAACCTTTCTTTATATCACAAATAACCAGTCAGAAAACATAACAAAAGTAATTCCAATAAAATAACAATAAAATAATTAAAACACTAGAAATTAACTTAATAACAAATGAGTGAGACTTACACAGCTATATTAAGAAAATCATTCACTTGACAGTCAATAAATGTACACTATATTCAATATCTTGTAATAACCTACAATGGAAAATAATCTGAAAAAAATGTATATATAACTGAATCACTTTGCTGTATACCTGAAACTAACACAATATTGTAAATCATCTATACTTCATTAAAAAAAATTTTTTAAAATAAATACACATTAAGTTCTAGGCACTATTATATGCTCTGGCAATACGACAGTACAAAATGCTTTTTCCTGGAGCTTACATTCTACTTGGAGATGAGAGACAGTAAACAAATATGAAAACTAATATATAATATGTGAGGTAAGTGGGATAAGTACTGAAGACAAAAATTGAACAAGGAGGATAGGAAATGTGGGAGAAGCTATGAACAGAGGCATTTTATATAGGATGGTCAGAAAAAGCCTCACCAAGAAGGTGACATTTGAGTAGAGACCTGACAGGTGAGGAGTGAGCCAGGAGACAGGTGAGGAGTGAGCCATGAGTTTTACATGGAAAGGTAACAGCTTTCCCTTTAAAGAGAACTGGCACAGAGATCTTGAGATGAGGGTGGCACAGCCCTGGACCATTAAGGAGACCAGTGTAGTTGCAGTGCAGAGTGGTCGTAAGTGAGGGAAAGATGGGAGGAGATGGGGGTTCCAAAGAGCACTAGGGGGTGGTGGGACACAGCTTATAAAGGGCTTGGAAATTGTACCCCAAATGAAGTGGAGACCATAAAGTTGTACTGAAGAACATTAAACAGACCAAAAAAAAAGAAAAAAATGCAGAGATAGATTTCTTCCAGGATTAATATTCTGAAGATGCCATTTCACTTTATAGTAACATATACATTTAATATAACTAAAAAAAATCCCAACGTGTTACTTTTAATATTTAACAAATTGAAATAAAAAATTATTTGGAAGAATGTACATAGGGAAATACCCTAGAAAGTTTCATATATCAAGAATAAGTATTCACCCAATCAAATATCAAAATATATTTTAAGCTATGGTAAATATTGGGTTGGCCAAAAAGTTCATTCAGTTCAAAGTAAAAATAAAACACACATTTTAAAATTCATAAAGAACTTTATTGAGCAACGTATTCACTAACCGAATGAACTTTTTGGCCAACCCAATAAATACTCATGGTACTGTATAGGAACAGATTTATTAAAAGTTGATAGAACTTTCCTATATGAGAAATGGTCATTATAAATCAGTGGGTAGAGGAGAGATTATTCAGAAGATAATATTAAATCAATTAATAAACCTGAGGAAAAAATAAATTTAATTTCCTGTCTCATATCATATAAAAAACTTTCCAATGAAATGTAAACTCCTAAACCATAGTAACACATGAAGCAAATGCAGGATTTTTTTTCTAATTTACAATCTTTAATTAAGGAAAGCTTTTCTTATCATGATACCAATGAAAGGAGATAAGAGATAAATAACTGAGAGATTGCTCTGTATGGAAATAAAAATTGAAAAACAAATCACAACTGAAAAAAGTGTTTTCAACATATGGGACAAGGGATACATCATTTAGTGATTGTATAGAGAGGAAAAAAAGAAAGAAAGAAAGAAAGAAAGAAAGAAAGAAAGAAAGAAAGAAAGAAAGAAAGAGAAAGAAAGAAAGAAAAAGAAAAGAAAGAAAGAAAAAGAGAGAAAGAGACAGAGAGACAGAGAGACAGAGAGAAAGAAAGAAAGAAAGAAAGAAAAGAAAGAAAGAAAGAAAGAGAGAAAGAAAGAAAGAAAGAAAAGAGAGAGAGAAAGAGAGAAAGAAAGAAAGGACAAAGTCAATAGCAAAGGGCAAAAATAAACATTTATTCTTTCAACTGACAGTTATTGGGCACACAGCTCCTCCCAACCCTGAACAGGGCACTTACATTGAAGAGGGAAGAAATGGACAAAAGACACATTAGAAAATAAATAAATAAATAAGCTGAGACTTGAATAATGAGTCAGCCATTGAAAAGCTAAAGGAAAATTCTGGGAGGAGAAAAGTGTAAGACCCTACTGTATGAAAGAATTTGAAGTCTGCAGATAGAGAAAGAAGGCCGATAGGGGGAGGAAGAAAGGCAGCAAAGTGAGTCTTGGGAAATAGGACTTGATAGATTGATGAATTGGAATTATAATGGAGTATTTGCAGTTCAGGCTTACAAAAATGGAGTTGGGTGGCCATTGAGGATCTGGTCTCAGACATGTCTCTGCACCACTGAGAACCTGAACTTTCTTTGAACTGTACCAGACCCAAGGACACCACCAGCTGTATTCAGAACACCCACCAGCCCACAACCTTATGGTCTCAAGGTCTCCCCTTGTAACTATGCAACCTTTTCAGACCCCAATCAATCCTTACTTAACAAGCACCCTTACTTCTTGCCAGCTCCAATTGTAATTCTTGATAAACAACTCATGTAACTAACTGTTATCTTGAGGTTTTGCCTTTATAACCTTTCCCTATTTTGTAGTGCTTCTTGAATCTGTGTCTCCTGGGCTGCAATCCTAACAGATCTGAAATAAACACCTTTTTATTTCAATTAAGTCTTCATTTCTAAAATTTTGGTTAATATAGGTTATGGGAAAGGCCTGAGTTTTACACTGTCTGCATTGGGAAATCATTGAAAATGATTGGTGGATGATAGGAGATGATACTCATTTTCAAGTGATCAGTACATCTGAAATATAAGGAATTTTGCTCTTAACAGGGAGTTAAGAGCAAAAGCTGAGAGTTCAGTTCGGAAGTGGTTGTAGTAGTTGGGTAGGAAAGGGGGTTAAATTGGACTCATTTCTGTAATGGGACAGATTCCTGAAAGAGAAATATCTGAATTGACAGTTATACACATGGAACATTTTGCAAGATATTGTCAACTTGCGTTCCAAAGAAAAATATGGAAGCAACAACTGTATAAGAGTGTTTATTTCTCCTCATTCTTATAAATATTAGATATTACTACTTTTTCATCTTTGGTGATATGATAAACAAAAAGATTACATCTTTTGAATTTAATTTATTTGAATAGTAAGAACAGTTATCACTTTCATATATGTATTTGACATTTGTAGCTTTAAAAAAAATTGTATACCAAATTCAATAGTCAATTCTGACTTCATCTTAATTGGTCCCTCAGCAACATTTGACACTTGGACCACTTCCTCTTTTTGAAACACTTTCTTCTGCAGGCTTTCTGGATATCACAAGCCCCTGGATTTTCAGCTCACATTCTGTCCTCCCTTGCTTGAGCTCCTTTGCTGGCTCTGCTTTGGCCAAACCTCTGAAAGTTAGAGCATCTCAAGGGTTTGGACCCTATTCTCTCCCATGCTTTCCCTAGATCATCTCATCCTACCCCAAGGCTTTCAATACCATCCAGACACCATGGAATCCCAAATCTATATCTCCTCTCCTACCTTCTCCTCTAACATGTGGTATATACATATTTCCACTTACATCTAGCATGTATCTCAAACTTAACCTGTCTGAAACATATTGACTAGCAAGGCTGCTCCCCCTTGGTCTTCCTCATCTCCATGAATGGTGCCTCCCTTCCCCCAGCTACTCTATCCCCCTTTCTTGCTCCCTCCATCACACACAATTTTAGGAATTTGTCCTCTGTAAACATAGCAAATGAGAGCCAAAATATAAAAACAAGAAGGTCTACTTGAAATGTCTACTTGAATATAAAAACAAGAATGTCTACTTGAATGTCTACTTGAAACTAAATATCCGTCATAAGAGATTAATTAAATCATGATGCAATCATTGAATGGGAGACTATGAATCCTTTACAAGCCATTAAATAGATTTACTATTAAGTGAAAAAAGCAAAGTTGCAAACCAGTATAACCTCAGATGGAGAGAATACAAATCGAAATGCAAAATGGAAAGTTCTCCTTGGAAGGAAAGATTCTAAAGTTAAGTGCTCTGCACATTTTTGTTTTGTTCAAGTTCTTTTTTTTTTTTTAATGAGAAGCACTATCATTTCTATGATATAAAGGCAAAACTTTAAAAAATAGTGTTACTGAGTCAAATTTGGGTCTGCTCTCCACGTGCAGTAATGCCAATCTGCTGACAATGGGTTGCGGTGAAGGAAAGTGCAGCATTTATTGCAGGGCGCCAATCAAGGTGTATGGACAGCTAGTGCTCAAAAGCCCTGAACTCCCCAATCACTTTTAGGGAAAGGATTTTAAAGACAGGGTGAGGGAGAGGGTTTCAGGGTGCATGATCAGCTTGTGGACATTCTTCTGATTGGTTGGTGGTAAGGGTAACTGGGTGGTATTTTGGGAGTTAATATCATCAACCTTTTGGTCTCAACAGGTCTAGGGTCTCCATGCTTGTGGTCAACATGCAGTTAATTCCTTGCACCTGGTGAGGGTTTCAGTATCTGCAAAACAGCTCAAGAATATGGCTCAGAATATTTTTTATAGCCCTTGAGGAGGAACTAAAGGTCCTTGATTTTGTTTAATGGCTAAACTATTATTTTTTTGTCTTGCCTATTTTCCTTTGTTTCTGCATTTTCTCACTTCTCTGATTAAATTTACTCTTTGGAACTTGGGGAAAGCCTAGGAGGTTAAAATTTTTCTGCAAATAAGAGGCAGGTGGAGGACATGGTTGGAGAGGGGGATCTGTCCTGGGAAGGCCCCATAGGGTCCTGCTCAATTACAACACCCTTTTCTTTGATATTCCTCATTCGTGAGGGGGAACAGGTGTAGAACAAGAAAAGGAATAAAATTTTAGATAGAGAGGTTAATTATAAACTCAGCAGAGGAACTTGGTTTTAGGGGGACTCAGTTTCAATAGGATTGACAAAATGGAGATAAGTGAAGATTAATGTACAGGATCATAAATGAATTTTTTCTGAGTTAAATTTTCATAGGAAAACCACAAATAGGGCTAATAGAAATGTAGTTGGATATCTAGAAGCATTTAGCCATGGACTGCTAATACATAGCAGTGTCATGGAAGTTGACGTAACAGCTTCTCAGCCCTCAAGCTATGTCTAAGTAAAAGGTTTCGAGGTATGTTTAACAAAATGGCCAAATGAAACAAGATTATGGGTGTTAATGCAGTGACTATGGCATATATTCAGCTATTTAAATACTCCTGTTTTAAGAACTAGTTACTAGAGTAATCATTAAAAACTTACCTTGAGGTTTTTGACAAGAGCGTGGATGGCATGACCTAGGGAGACCACTGGTCCAGGAGCTGGTAGAAGTCATCTATTCTTGAATATACCACCTCATGGGTGACCATGAGCTTGGTGTTTCATCTCCAAGATTCAGTTTTTTAATTTGTAAAATGAAGTTATTATATCTGCCTTTCTACCCTATGAGCATATTACCAGGATCAGATAAACTAATGAATGCAACACCACACAAGTAGAAGACTAGTCAATACTTAGGAGAATCTTGAACAAATTTGTTTGGACATCAATTATAATTATTTCCTCCCATACCATTATTGTCACTATGATAAACCTCTTTGCCCTATGGTGAAAATAATTTCCAAAGGGCTATATTTGCAATTTACTTTAAAATGCTTCCAAAACGAAGATGGATTGACTGATGAATAGAAGAATGGATAGATATGTTACAAAGCAAGCATAATAAACACAAATGATCATATTGAGGTCGTGGGTATACAGATATGTGCTGTAAAATTCTCTCAATTTTTCTGTGTGTTTAAAATCTTCACAAAATATCGTGGAGAGTACTCATTAAAAAGAGGACTATACAGTTTCCCTTTAGTCCTATAATAGCAGAGGGGTTAGACTCATTTGCTCAGAGAGCACCCTATGCTGATGGAGGAAGACTAGTTATATTACACAAATTTAAATGCCAGCAGTTTTGTATCAATTAATTATATCATAAATGCCAGTTAGCAATCACAGCCAAGCCAAAGCATGACCTCCCCAAGTCCCAAGCACCAACAACTGTTCCCAAGTTGTTTAAACACCAAGCCAGGAGGTAGCTGCTTATAGTAGCAGTCTCCCGTTTGCATCTGTACTGCTGTATGACCTTGAGAAAAATATGTAACTTCTCCCTTCTTGAATTGTTCCATCGGAAAATGGTGACGACTATTAATGATCACAGGACCGCTGAGGACATTCCAGAGTGATTTTGAAAGCACTCAGAAACAGCTTAGACAAATTAAATGACTCCCTCTTTCCTATTGATTTCACTTTGTACTTTCTGAGAATTTCAGATAAGCTTCAACATGCCCTCCCAGCCCCATCCTCCAGGGCCTAGCAGAGTCTCTTATACATAGTAATCACTCAATAAATATTTATTTATTTGATCTGATAACCTAACATTGTTAGAATGCATTTATTCAGAAAACATATCAGTCATTTTGGTCATTACAACTGCCCCATCCCAAAGAACACATCACAAACCTTGAGACCTGTGTGATGCAGCAGAAACTAAGCTCAGATACTAATCCTAGGAGACCTTGGAGAGAAGGCAACATCATGTCAGGAGGTTGGTATTTTTCACAGTGATACATAATGTAGCGTTGAGAGAAGAGATAATAAATCTAACTGATCGCCCTGTATGTTATCTGAACACAGAGTCAGGCACAAACTGTCCTGCAATATTTAAATGAAAGCCACACAGAGTCAACACGTTTCCAGGGACGAGAAGAGACTGATATTCTTAATTCTGAAAAACTGTATTGGTAATCAATCGGAATGCGAGAGCAATCGAAAAGCTGTCCAATTTTCAATTGCAGTATAAGTTGGAAAACAATTTGAAAATAGTAGCTCATACAAAGAATTTTTGCAGCAGTCAATATGGACTTCATGTGAAGGACAAATAGGAATTTGGCAATATATGCCCCGTTCAGCTACTGTGCGTCAGACGGTGTCTGTAGCATCCACTGAAGGATTCCCCCACATATCAGAATGGCAAGTCTTTCAGAGTGTGGCTCTATTGAGACTCTATTAAATGGGATATTCACTGAGAAAGCATTTCTAATGAATGCACACTGGCAGAACTGTGAACATTCCTATTAATGTACGATCATTGCAAATGAATTTACATGTGTGGTTTGCTGACCTGGTTCATATTAGAAATGTTTATCTTATATTTTTATGGTATAACAACATTATGAAACTGCTCATATCAGATTAAAGGTAGCTGCCACCATCCGCCACAGACTCTGATCCATTGTTAAATATTTTTCTTCTGTGAAAGGCTGTGTGGCTTGAAGACATAAAACAAAACACAAATCTGCACATTATTATTAATTTCTTTACATAAAGAAAACTGTTCTCTGGCTCAATTTCACTTTATCACAAACTACAGAAATAGGGTAAGTTTATAGGACTCAGTTACACATTTAACTCCTAGAGGATTATACTTTTTTTTTTTAAAGCTGGTTTAATCTCAGGAGATCAAGTATAAACAATATAGAGGACCCCCAACCTGCTTATTCTTCCTAATATTGGGGTCCTATTTGGTATTATACTTCACATGATATATGTGGCAAATATCTGTTACCATTGAAAGCAAAGATAGCAGCTAATTGATTTAGATATTTCATTCTTCTGCAAAATGAGCTTTGAATCCAGATTTTTTTAAAATTGAAATATAGTTGATTTACAATATCATGTTAGTTTCAGGTGTAAAGCACAGTGATTCAGTTTATCTATCTATCATCTATCTATCTATCTATATCTACCTATCTAATTTTTTCAGATTCTTTTCCCTTATAGGTTGTTACAAAATATTGAGTATAGGTCCCTGTGCTATATAGTAGGTCCTTGTTGGTTATCTGTTTTATATAGTAATGTGTATATGTTAATCCCAACCTTCTAATTTATCCCTCCCTCCTCTTTCCCTTTTGGTTCCAGTTTTTAAAATAATGAGTATTCCAGAATGAACGTTGTATCTCCTATCAGACTGAAAATTTTAAAATTTAAAAATCCACAGTATAAGCTGTTTTTGTTTTTTTTTTCTTATACGCGTATGTAGTTCTTTTCTCACTCTCTTTAGAGGCTTATCCTTGTCTAATGATCGTAACAAACAGACTAACGCCTCCCTCCGGGTTGCTTTACATGTGCTGTGCCTGAGGATGCCCTGGATGGCTTCTGAAACTCCCTTCCAGCCTGAGGTTTGCTCTTTTCATAGAGACACGTTTTCTGAGGGCCTCATTTACATAACCACACAAACCCTGAGCAGACAGCTGTTTGCCCACACTGACTGCACTGGTACCCGCACAGATATGCAAATTAGGTGATACATACTTAGTGCAGTTGTGTGTTTATTAAATTTACTCACTTCCTAATAGGCCTGCCTGACAGAGACTCAAGGAAGACCTTTCAAATATTGATGTAAAACCTAGACAGTAAATAAGGTGTTGTTTTTTCAAAAGACATCTTGAAAAAACATAAATTCGGTGATTCCAGAGGCTGATTTCTTTCATCTCTAACTTTAGTGGCTACATAAATACATATTCCCTAAATGGTTAAAATGGATTGAAGTTAAACAACTGTGAAATTTGTCACTGTAAATAACATATTACTTTTCTCTATGCTCCCAGTCATCTCTGATCACTCTTATTTATTTCAAATTCGAGCTTACCCTAAAAACAGATTTTCTTCTCCACTGAAGACAATGGTGCATTCTAGAAGGGAAGACACCTAAAAGGACAGTTGTCAGTTTCTTTAGAACAGAGATTCCTAAGCCAAAGACAGGGAGTCCTTGAGGGACCCTAAGGAGTTTCTACCAGTCCAGGAACATGAGCATTGCCTGCAGTGTGAAGATATAAACACCTGTTTAAATGTGTATGTAAATATTGTGATGACTTCATTTCAAAGTGTATGTGCTGTAGATGTGCAATCATGTATTGTCCTCTTGTGCTGCTCAAATAAAGAGGCAATAAAATATAATTGCCATCCTGTGCAGGTTGCATAAATTTGATCATAGTTTCTTTAAATATCTCCAGCCTCAAACTGGATAGGACTATGAAGTACTACTTTAGATCATCTTTGCTTCTCTCTTTCCTGTTATCAAAAGAGAACAAAGGTCTATAATGCCTAGAAAGTCACCAAACTAATGCTAAAGTAGGAATAATTGCATCACCTCAGTGCCTTAGAAGTCCTAGATTTTCTCCCAAACATCAAACCTCAAGAGCCCCATGAAGATGACGACCTACCTACGTCTCCCCAGTCATAGATCTGAGAAGCAATTGAAGGTCTGTACACAGCTCTTCTGTTTCTGTTGACTGTTTTAATTGTCAGAGGAGAGAGGGAGAGGCCTTTGAGGAAAATTTACCATGGAGTATGCAACTTATAAATGGAAAAGTTAGACTTAACCCACTATTCAGTCAGCAAAAATCAAATTATTCTTTCCCGGTTGATATTCTTTCACTGGAAGAATATAAGCTAACTTCATAATAATTTTGTCTGCAAAGCCAGGAGGGGACATTTTTAGTCACGTCTTCCTTTGACTCTAGACAGAATGACATTGCAATCATTCTGGACCAAAATGCATGATTTCTCTATTTTCAGGGCTCTCCAGGGAAAAATAGTTTCAGACCTTTTATAGTCATAAACTTCAGCATTATAAAGATTTTTCCCTGTCTACACCATCTTCAGGATTTCTAACCTCAATCCCATTCATTCACTTTAAATTAAGATATCGTCATCATTCAATTATGACTATTATATTAACCAGGTAATAAATAATATTAAAGCCTTAATAGAAGAATGGAAGGAAGAATACCAATGGAACTCATGTATTCTTAGCAAATGTTTTATCCAACCAGGCTTTTATTGCCATATCACTTGCCTAGCTCTCTCTACCTCCAAATGTGCATTTACCCCAAAACTAAGAACTAATGTCAAAGTTTACCTTCATAAAAGGGGAAACTAGTATTTACTGAGTGTCAGTACCGTGTCAGGCTTTCTGCGAGGCACTTGGCAGACACGATATCATCTACTATTGAAAACTTCCAGATGACTCTGTACTTCTACCACAAAATCACTTTTCTACCATCACTGATCTCTGCTTATTCTCTTGGTTTGCGTGTCTTTGCTAAATCTCAACTCCATTAAAATAGAGAATGGGAAATGTGCTGTATTTTTGCTCCGTATTTAGTCTTTACAGAAGAAAACTCAGGTCGTTGTTCAAAGAGATTAAGCCAAAAAGCCCTTCTGGAGGAAGACAACGTATTGGTTTTCATTTTATTGATTGACATCATAGAGTTTTCCCAAATAGTTGTGTGTCTTCCTAAAGATGAATGATGGGCTCTGTGGTGCTCCACCCCCATGCAGCTGCCTAAGAAATAACCAGCCATCAACATCCCTACAACAGCAAGGAAACAACAGTGCTGACATGGATTGTTCAGTTAAATAAAACCCTCACTCCAGATTTCTTTAATGAAAGGGCTCTATTTTTTTCTCTTGGAGAAGCTTTGAAACATGGTTCATTCTCCAGGCAAGAAGGGCTGTGCTTTGTTAGCTGATTGCTTGTGACATAATTAGCTGACAATCTGGCACCGGAATATTATGCGCAAATAGGACAACAGTGCAGGAGAGGGTGGTAAGGTTAACCAATCTGGAAGACTTTCAACATGAAAGGAAACCCTGCAAATGTAAATTATACCCTGGTGTTGATCTTTTAAGCTAAAATCAATTTGAGTCATTACGATGGTTCTAGAAGAAACGATCAGCACCAATTTGTTATAGGTTTAGAAATATTTACCATAGGAAATGCAAAATCTCCAATCTGATATTCCTATTCCTTCACTGAAGGCAGCTGAGGAGAGCCTGAATAAGTGATAATGATTGTAAGGTTAGGAAGCTTTGTGTTTAGAATTCACCACACCGATACCCGCGGCGGGTCTGCAAGCTTCACGTCACTCCCTGGAAGATTTTAGGTTATTTTTCTCTCTGTGACGTTATCTTCACATGTTATTTTGGGGACCGATTACCACAACTCTAAAATATATGATGCAAACAAGAAAACCGAAGAAGGAGATGAAAAAACGGGGATATGGACTCTGAGACACTGATCATCCCTGTTAGATGATAAGTGAGAGAAAAAAAAAAACTATATTCTTGGAAGAAAATAAAACTTAGCTGCATGTCTTTAGTGAGTTGGCTTTGACATGAAAAGTGAAGTCTGAATTTCTCTTTGAAAGGCAATAAACTGTTCAGTTGCTGCCATCTTATGTCTTACTCAATAGCTTGTCTTTTCTTTTTCTTTTTTCTCCTTTTCTTTTCCAGGGTGGAGTTTGTCCTGTGGCTGTTCTGCTACCTTTTTCTCCTTCTGGGCTGTCAGATTTCTAAGGAGACCTGGAGGGAGGAAGCCTGAAGAACTTGTTAGCCCACAGCTGCCTTTCTGTCGAGGGCAGTACGTTTGATTAAAGGGGAGAGCCCCCCTGGATTTCACAGATCACATCAATCACGTTGATCAGCCCCCGAAAGGCAACATATTGTCTGGGACTCGGCCAAGGAGGGATATCAGTTTCACAATTGCACTTATGTCTTTCAGCCAAGAACCAGTTTATTTTTGGCTACTGAAGTCTGAGACTCACTTTGGAGCTGCATTTACACTTTCATGCTTTATGCCAGCCTCTCAGCGATAACTTTCTCTTTAGTCAAGTAGAGGCATCTTAACAGCAAATTAGCTCTGCTACACATTCCTTACCGAAGAGCCTTGTTTTATGTTTTGACAGAGTTTTGAGGCTTTTTTCTTTTTCATTATTAATTCTTCCTTCCATGGAGAGAGATTTCTTGATGGAGGGAGTCTCCTTTCAGAAAAAGGCTCTGGGAAAAGAGCACCATCAGAAGTGGCATTATTCTAAGAAAAGTTAGGGCTTCCCTGGTGGCACGGTGGTTGAGAGTCCGTCTGCCGATGCAGGGGACACGGGTTCGTGCTCCGGTCCGGGAAGATCCCACATGCCGCGGAGCGGCTGGGCCCGTGAGCCATGGCCGCTGAGCCTGCGCGTCCGGAGCCTGTGCTCCACAACGGGAGAGGCCCGCGTACCGCAAAAAAAAAAAGAAAAGTTAAATAATTGTTTGAATCTTCAGTGTCTGATCAGGCTGATAGCAACAACAACAATAATAATAATATCAATCACACTATGAGAAAGTCGGCCCTAATGGTTTTATGCCCATTTTTGGTATTAAGACACTGTATGTCTTAATTTATTTAAAATGATTTTTAATATTGTACTTTGCAAATTGTGGAGAATCATTTATATATCATATCTTAGGACCCCATCAGAATTCAATATAGTTTGCTCACAGGAAATTCTGACCTGTGATTACTTTGTTTTATCTCTTCACTTTTAAATATATACACACACACACACACACACACACACACACACACACACACACACACACATATATATATATATAATGCTCTTTTTAATCCATTTATTGTGGTTGCCTTTTCTATTTGCCAGTATCCCATCCTGTACCTTTACTCTTCTTGTCTGGAATTCTGCCTCATTTAAGGAATAAAATGTTTACCAGGAGATTTATTGCAATGAAAATTAGATTAATCACTGAAACAAATATTTGCTGGGGAAAAAATTAAAACATATATTTTAGAACTTCATAAATAAAAACATATTTTCTAACAACTGTGAACATCTTGCAAAACATTTCAGGTTAATAAACTAGAGCAGGTAACTAAAGTGTATTATCTAGCCACTTTTGCTTTGTAAATTATATAATGAGTTACAGAACTAAATTCAATAACTTTTTAAAAACAAGGTCCTGCTTGGTTTTGATATTCAAGAATTTTAAAAACCACATAAAAATTCAAAAGCTGATACTGTTAAATTCTCCTTTAGGAAGAGCATCCCTGAAGACTTAATGTTTAATGACTACAGTTTCTGTAAAACTTCTTTAATAATAAATGATTAAATACTTACTATCACATTATTTACGGGTAATATTAATTCTAACTTGACGTAAACCTATGATGAGATACTTTTACTTTACTTCTAAATACTCTGAAACAGACTTTTAACACCAGTTTCAAAAACTGAATTGAATATATTCTTTGAATAATTAAAATAGGTCTCAAGTAGAGCTGTTTGGGAAATACTGTTGGATCATGTTATTTTCTTTTGAATCATCAGAAGTAGGGGATACTTTGTTTTTCAATTATTTTCTCAGATAGCAAACCATAAAAAGACATCATCACAATGTGTTCCTGAAAATTAACTCGATCGGCTTCCATTTTTAGTGTGATTATATTACAGGCGTTTGGAACTGTAATGAGTGTTGAAACCTTATTGTGTTTAAATGAGCTAAGATGTGTGAGCTACCCTGCACAATAACTATCTTTAATTACCTTTAAATGCTTTCCTTAAATTATTTTAAAATGCTGCCTTTTTGGATTCTGGGAATATGAATGGATTTTTATGGCCTATGTTTACAATTTAACTTTTATATCTAGAGACAGTCTTGCTTAATTCTTTTGGCATAGGGATTCTATTTTCTATTGATACAAAGTACTGCAAAATCTGATTCAAAATTCCATGCTTATTATTTCTCCAAAGGAGACAGTCGTGCAGTCAAGTTCATTTTAGAGAGCAAAAATGCTAATTAACACTTTCATACCAACCAGTATTTTGATAAAATCTTTATTTTATTAATCCCATGCCTGAAATCTGTTTTTAAATGTGAATGACAGGGATGTCTTTCACCAAATTACATATAGAAGAAAGATAAACGATTGATGTTTGTAGAGTGATATTATTTGTCATGGTGGCATATTTTTGAGAATATGCGGTGTGTCTTATGTCTCTGAAATTTGGATTTTGATAAAGTAAATATCTTAATGTAGTTTTAATTAATCCTACTCATAAGATTCATATTCTTAAATTAAAAGTGTTTGTTTCTCTTCAAATCATATATTAAATCTCAGAATGTAACATTAAAAATGGAGGAAAGCTCTTATTTGCCTAAGCGAATCTCACAACCTGTGATAATTTATCATTAATTTAACTGAGTTCCTTGACTTTCTTCATCTTGATTTTCGTTAGATATCTACTACTTCAATGCATAGCCAATATTATCATGCACTGAACTAAGTCAGCAGTTTTGACATCTTCATCTCAATGTCCTTTTCTGTACCTTCAGCAATGTTAATGTTACAAATTATAGGAGAGCATATTAATAGCCATACCCAAGAAGCAGAAAGAAAAGTGCATTTTTTTAAACTAAGTACTAACTTGGGATTTCCCGGGCCCATTGTCAAGTCAGCCGAACCCACAGCTCCTCCATTGTGATGATAATGGATTCCGTGTTGTTGGCGCAAAGGTCGTGAGGTCACCGTAAGCTCCTTAATGGACTGTGAAATAACTTTAACTGCATTAACCTCTCTGGATCACATGGGCGGCACCAACAGCCACTCCTGAAATTCTCATCCGCCTATAGAGACAATACCATTAGATTATTATATTTTCCATTTCGAATAGCAATAGGCTCAAAGCAATTATGCAGGTAACGTTTCCACTAAGTGAATAAGACCTTAAAGAAGATTAACTAGAACATCTCTTTTATCAGATATGTGGGGGGTAGGGACGGATACTTATGAAAATTTCACAGGACTTTCAGATACCTTAAACTCAAAGGGTCCACCATCTCAGGTTTTAGGCTGTGAAGTCATTGGGTGAAATGAAAATCTCTTACACATTACTAAGCCCAAATGGATTCTCCCTGTTTCCTAAGTTGAGCAGTTTATTTAGAGGATAAACATTTTCCCCATCTATTGATTTTTCTAAATGAGACTATGAAACCAAGAGAACTGAGAACCAAGAACGTAAGCCAGAGAAACCCACACTGGAAGCCATATGTTATCTTTCCCAGACTCTGTGTAACAGAGAAACTCTTTTCCCCAGGAATGCAAATGCTGTTCTAATTTCTGTCTGCTGGTTATTGTGTTTAAAACACCAAAATGCTTTCCTTTGAAACCACACAAAGCTGGGAAGCCCTTATTATCTGAAGGACAAGAATAATTGCTGTTGGTTTGCATAGATGTAATCAGACATCTATTTACCCACAAGTTAAGCCCTGTTGGACAAGTACCCAAGAAAGATTTAAAGAGTACTGTGGTCATCAGTATTATCATTAAAGTACCTCATTGTCCTCTTGATATGACATAACACAAAAACACACCACATTAAACACGTTTTAAATGCTATTTGATTTTCTAGTGGGATATCATGAACTGAAAAGTGAAAACAGACTACATTTCTTTGCTTTTAAAATGCATATCTGAATATTTCCAAAATGAGGATCCAATATGCAATTACTTTTTTAAAAAAATTTATTTATTTTATTTACTTCTGGTCGCAGTGGGTCTTCGTTGCTGTGCCAGGGCTTTTCTCTAGTTGCGGCAAGCCGGGGCTACTCTTCGTTGTGGTGCGAGGGCTTCTAATTGCAGTGGCTTTCTTGCTGAGCATGGGCTCTAGGCATGCAGGCTTCACGTGGACTCAGTAGTTGTGGCTCACAGGCTTAGTTGCTCTGCGGCATGTGGGATCTTCCCAGACCAGGGCTCGAACCCGTGTCCCCTGCACTGGCAGGCAGATTCTTAACCACTGAGACACCAGGGAAGCCCTGCAATTACTTTCTATATTTACATTATACCTTCAATTAGTTCACTATATTCTTCCAGTTCTAAGACACCTCCAATTATCTTAGATTTTTCCAGAATTAAAAAAAAATTTAAATATAAGAAGTAATTGCATTTTTTTATATTCTGGAAAGTCTATGATAATTGAAGGCGTCTTAGAATTGGAAAATTATAGTGAACTAATTGAAGGTATAAAAATCCTTTCTTTAATCTTGATCTGCGTGTGTATGTTTCAACCTTGGAAAACTGCTTTTTGGAGATTAGATGGGAGTTGGTTATTGTTTTCTAAAAATGAGAGGAAAAAATTGTAGCACAGCAGCATGGTCTTTGAAGTACAAAATGGTATTGCTTATGTTATCTAGGAAATCTGACAGAGAGGGTAGATTATACTTCTACTAAAGCCAAATACATCAAAATCTATTATTTGATCACAATAGCTACTATTATTTTTTAAAAGCCTTTTGTAATGGTCTTTGTCTCTTTCCCTGGGAGGTGCTTTGTTTTACTTGGTCAGGGCCACTCTGCCTCTGACTGAAGCCCACCAAATGGATCAACCAGATTACTCTTGACTCATTCAAAGAGCAATTATTGCACACTTTCTGTATGCCAAGCACTTCTGATATGCAGACATTCCATGCTGGCAAGGAAATTAGCAGAGAGGTGTGATAAGTGATTATGATTGAGCTGTGATTATGCTTGAGGCCTGTGCAATGTGGGAACTCAAAGAAGGCCATCTATCATGCACTTCCTTAACGCTTGAATTAAAGTTGTCTTTCACGTTTCTGTATTTCCCTTGTGACTTCAGCTCACCATGAAACTACTACCCAAGAGTTTTGGAGCTATGTTTCCTGAACGTGGCATGCTTACCTTGTTTCCGTTCTAACTTTCTGAGTTGACTTTCCCAGCCCACCACTCCGTGTCGAGTCTAAGGATTTCTGTATGGAAAGCTGATGGACATGCTCAAAATATCAGATATGACATGTCAGTTGCTTGCTTGTTTCCTGACCCAATTGCAAAAACACAAACCAATCAATTAATTAGTCTATAAATATGTACAGAGCATCTACTATATACTGGCAAGTTGATAGTTAGGCTTTTTTATTCAAATGCGTTTTGAGATTTGAATTGATAAGGATGCACTAAGCTATCATTGACTAAGTGAGCACCCTCGTAATCCTTAAGGATGCCAATTCTTTTTAATAATGATCAGGGATCAAGTCAATAAATAATGTTAACATATTGTAATAAATATAAAATGCAGAAACCTTCAGTGCAATGTCTGCATTTCTCTTGCAGCACCATCCTGGCCAAGAATATGACCACACAATATAGTGGGTGAAACCCAACGTAAAGTCTACAGTATATTCAGCAACATATAGAAAGAATTATGCACCATGACCAAGTGGGATTTATTCCAGGGATGAAATGTTGGTTTAACATCAAAAATCAATTAATGTAAAATAGCACATCAACAGAATAAAAAACAAAGCTACACAATCATCTCAATAAATGGAGAAAAACATGTAACAAAGTCCAACTCTTTTTCATAATAAAAACACTCCACAGTCTAAGGATGTCTACAAAACCCCCATAGCTAACATTATGCTTAATGGCGAAAGACTGGATGCTTTTCCCCTCAGATCTGGAACAAGACATGGATATCTGCTCTTGCCACTTCTATTCAACAGTTGTGCTGGAGGTTCCAGCTAGGGTAATAAAGCAAGAAAAAGAAATAATAGGGATTCCAATTGGAAAGGAAGAAGTAAAATTTTCTCTATCCACAGATATATACATTTGTACATAGAAAGTCCTAAGTAATCCACTAAAAAACAATTAGAACTAATAAATGATCTCAGCAAAGTTGTAGGATACAAGATCAATACACAACAGACAATGGCATTTCAGTTCACTTGCAATGAATGATCTTAAAATAAAATTATGAAAACAATTTCATTAACAGTAGCTTTCAAAAAAGTGAAATACTTATGAATAAATTTAATAAAAGATGAGCAGTTTTATACTCTGAAAACTACAAAAAAATATTGAAAGTAATTAACAAGACCAAATAAATGGAAAAACATCCCATATTCGCATATTGGAAGACTTAACACTGTTAAGATGGCAATATTCCACAAACTGATCTACAGGTTCAACTCAATCCTTATCAAAACTATCCTGAAAAAGAAGAGCAAAGTGAGAAGGGTTATACTCTCTGATTTCAAAACTTAATACAAAGCAATAGTAATCAAGACACTGTGGTACTGGAACAAGAATAGACATATATATCTATGGAATAGAACAGAAATTCCATAAATAAAGTTATATATCTATGGTTAACTGTTTTTCAATGAGGGTATCAAGATTTTCAATGAGGGTGCACTATTCAATGGGGAAAAAAAATAGTTTTTTTCAACAAATGGTGCTGAGACAACAGGATAGCCATATGCAAAAGAATGAAGGTGGACCCTTACTTCACATCACATAACAAATTAACCCATTGGATCAAAGAGCTAAATGTTAGAACTAAAACTATAAAACTCTTAGACGAAAACACAGAAGTAAATCTTCATTATCTTAAATTTGTCGGAAGATTCTTAGACGCAACAGCAAAAGCATGAGCAAAAAAGAAAAACATAGATACGTTGGATTTCATCAAAATTAAAAGCCTTTGTTTTTCAAATGGCAACATCAGGAAACTAAAAAAACAGAATGGAAGAAAATATTCTCAAATCATATATCCATTAATGGACTGGTATACAAAATATTATGTAGGACACTTATAACTCAATAATAAAAAGAATCCAATTCAAACATGGGCATAGTATCTGAATGGACATTTCTCCAAGGAATATATACAAAAGGCCAATAAGCAGATGAAGAGATGCTCAATATCAGAGATATTGTGATATAATAAAATGTATATAGTTTAGTCTTTGTCCCTGGTTTCTGGCTCAAGAGTTTCTAAAACCCTTGGAATTTCCTCAGTGATAGGAGCATCTTTTGTTTCTACTGAGGCAACTCTTGGTGGATCCCTAGATAGTTTCAGGATGGGGGCTGGTCACCAAGAAGACCAAACCTTGATTAGAAGCTTGGAACTTTCAGTCTCATCCCCAACCTCAGAGAAGAGGAGAGGAGCTAGAGATTGATTTAATAATTAATCATGCCCACATGATGAAACCTCTATAAAAAGCCCTAAACAACAGGCTTTAGAGAGCTTCCGGGTTGATGAACACATCCATGGGACAGAAGAATGGTGCATCCCAACTCTGTGGAGATAGAAACTCCTGGGCTTGGGACTTTCCTGAATCTCATCCTATCTACCTCCTTATCTGGAAGTTCATTTGTATCCTTTATGACATCCTATTTAATAAACTGGAAATAGTAAGTAAAGTGCTTTCCTGAGTTGTATGAGCCATTTTCTAGTAAACTATTGAAAAGAGGGAGTGGGTTGTGGGAACCCCTGATTTATAGCCAGTTGATCAGAAGTACAGGTGGCAATCTGAAACTTGCAACTAGGTTGTCTGAAGTGGCAGCAGTCTTGTGGGACTGAACCCTTAACTCAGCGGGGTCTGTGCTATCTCCAGGGTAGTTAGTGTCAGAACTGAATTGGTGCCTAGAGAGCTGGAGAATCGGTTGATATGGGAAAAAAAAACCCTCCGACACATTTGGTTGCAGCAGCGTTGTGAGTGGAAACAGTTCAACATCATTAGTTGTCAGGGAACGACACAGCAAGATCACAATGAGATATCACTTCACACCCACTAGAATGTCTAGAATCAAAAAATTCAGACAGTAACAAAGGTTGTCGAGAATAAGCAGACACCATAATCCTCTTGCACTGCTGATGGGAAAGCAAACTGGTGCAGCTGCTTTGGAAAACAGTCTGGTCGTTCCTCAAATGATTAAACATAGATTTACCATAAGATCTAGCAATTCCACTTCTAGATCTTCTAGATATATATAGGCAGACCTCATTTTATTGCACTGCATTGTCAGATGACTGTTAGCATTTTTCGGCAAAAAGCATTTTTTAATTAAGTTATGTACTTTTTAGACATAATGCTAGTGCACAGTTAATAGACTACAGTATAGGGTGAACATAACTTTTATATGCACTGGGAGATCAAAACATTCATGTAACTTGCTTTATGGTGATATTCACTTTATTGTAGTGCTCTGGAACCAAACCTGAAGTATCTCCAATGTCTGCCTGTACTCAAGAGAAAAGAAAACATATCCATACAAAAACTTGTACATGATAATTTAGGTCAGTATTATGCATAATAGCCAAAAGTGGAAACAACCCAAATGTCCATCAACACAAATCAATACATATTGTATATATATATATATCTCCATACAATGGAATATTATTCAGCCATAAAAAGGAATGAATGTAGTGATATACGCTACAACATTGAAGAACCTTGAAAACATGCTAAGTGAAACAAGCCAGCCACAAAAGATCATATTTTCTATGATTTATTCATATGAGAGTCCAGAAAAGGGAAATCTATAGAGACAGAGAGTAAATGAGTGGTTGTTTAGGGAAGGGGGAGAGATGAACGAGGTGAGTAGAGGAAGGATAGCTGAAGGGTATACGTTTCTTTTGGAGATGATGAAAATATTTTAAAATTGACCGTGGTGATGATTGCTCATTTCTGTGAATACACTAAAATCCATTGCATTGTACACTTCAAATGAGGGAATTATATAGTATGTGAAAGACATCACAAAATTGCTAAAAAAGAAACTCCTATAATATTTATTCTAAGTCACGTACTCTAGAATTATCTAATCTCCTTTTGGATGTGGGAAATCATTTTTCAACCATAAACGTGCAAGATAAAGAATTTGTGATTCTCAGGAATATACCTTAGGAGTCAGATTGGGGTGGGAGTTAAAGTCATTGGCAGCATGTCTTTGAGGTTATAGACAACTTGAGGTTTCACGTACAAAAAGTCTAAGTTGGTTTAACCTCTGTTCTCATATCTAGATTTACACAAGCAAGACTAGGAACTTGAAATATTCAATCCTAAAACCTCAAAATATGGCAAGGCCAGTTATCCAATCATCATTTGAAAGCAACCACTGCCTCACTTTTGCCCTTTTCCCCCTGTAAGTTGGACTTTAATATAATTCTTGTTTCATGTGGTATTTTCCAAGTCTCAGGGTTTGTATTCTGCCTATCTTTTCTCTGCAGTTTTCCAATAACAGTTGATCTCCTCCATAATAGGTGCAAGGGACAGCATCCCTCTGAAAACCAGAAATAATATTCTTTTTAATATTCTAAAATGGGGCCATATTTAACAAGTAAGTGTATGACCACTTCAGGATAAATGTGGTCACCAGACTCAAAGAGAGACCCAGCAAGTTCATGTCCTGTCCTCGTAGGGAGGAGACATAAGGGGTGAGTGTGTCTTTATGTAAGTGTTCTCACTGAAGTTTATTTGCTTCAGGTCTCAAGGTGCCATTGCGTTTTGCCATGAAGGCTCTTGCAGCCTTACACTGCGTGTTTTACCTTCGCAGGTCTTGCTCCCATTAGTACCCACTGAATGATGGATTTTTAATCCACGTGGACATTTTTCATATATCAGAAGACAATTTTTAAAAGCCTGGAGATACCTATATTCATTTAACACCCTTCAAGGACATTTCGAAATTCCCTAGAGGGCCGTTTCCTTTTATCTCTGCAATGTACGTGGTCCAGGAAAATATTAAGCACTATTATTGAATACTTGGCCCTTCATCTTTAAGAAGGCATGATTCAGGAAATCCAATGGGATGGTTCAGTGAAGTTAGCCTGGTGACTAATGTCTTAAGATAATCACAACATCAAGACCCAATGACATGGTCAAGAGAGTTATCATTCAACAATTGCGTACTGTGTGCCTTTCAGGGGCAAAGCACTGAGCCAGCTAGTGAGACTCAGCCTCAAAGCGCAAGGAGGGAGATGCTATGCATTTATAGCTACCATATCAGCTATATGCAATGAGAGCCATTGAACACATACAAGTTTCTGTGGGAATTCAGAGCGAAAGGAGAACACATTGGCTTCATGGAAGTGAGGTATTTGTGCTGGAACATGAAGAAAATGGTATTTCAACCGGTTAAAGGAGTGGGGAGCACATTAAAGACAAAAGTCAGTGGGTAAACAAAGGTACGCAAATTTGGGGCTATTTTTAAAACAAGATGAATTATTATGTTTGGCTGGACCATAGAAAATTAATAGGAAAGAAGTGTGGAAAGTCAGTTGGAGCTAGATCACGAATGAGATTAGAATGCTAGCTTAAGAGATCTGGATTTTGCAAAGGTGATGCCAATTAGCAGACTGTTGCAATGAGTCCAGGCAAGTATTAATGAGGGTTTTAAAGATACAGGAAGGTTTTCTAGGGTATAGAGAAAGTGGCGTTTTAGCAGCTGAATCCATAGAGAAGTTGGAGATTGTTTGAATATAGAGTGTGAAGGAAATGAAAGAGTGGTGGTGCTAAGGTTAGGGTGTAGAATAGAAATGCGAATATGAGTAGAAAGACCTAGTTTGGGGAGAAAGATTATGAGTTAGATTCGTGAAATGAGATCGAACATATCAGGGTATATCCAAAATATGACCTGGGGCACAGGTGGAAGTGTGAGATTAGGGTTTGAAGAAATGTCAGGACTGTACATTATAGATTTGGGGTCCACATACACATCAATGATGCTTTAAAGCCCCATGAACTGGTAAATAAGAAAAATGAATTACATGTAAAATAAAATAATTCAAGAGACATCGTTAGGAAATAAAAGGAATCATTAAAGGAAAAAGTGTAGATGGAAAAAAAAAACAAAAACAAAACCCAGAGATAAGCTGAAGACAGAATATTGAGGCCATGCATGTTTTCAAATCAGAGAAAAGGAGACAAAGACAAAGGTGGTATCGGAAAGGAAAGTGGACGAGAATTTTGAGGAAAAGAAGTTAGGAAATGGGCTTCCCTGGTGGCGCAGTGGTTGAGAGTCCGCCTGCCGATGCAGAGGACACAGGTTCGTGCCCGGGTCCGGGAAGATCCCACATGCCGCGGAGCAGCTGGGCCCGTGAGCCATGGCCGCTGAGCCTGCGCGTCCGGAGCCTGTGCTCCGCAATGGGAGAGGCCACAACAGTGAGAGGCCCGCATACTGCAAAGAAAAAAAAAAAGAAGTTAGGAAACAAAGGAGGAACAATGCAAAGCTCATGATTTAATACTGAGGAAGCTGTTTGAAGAGAAATCAGCAAACAACAAAATTGAGTATATAATAATACTGTTATTAACTTACAGGCATATCATAATTTTACAACTTATCAAGCACTTTCAAAACTTCTGAGCAATGTAGGAAATTTTACTAATGAAGTTAGTTTTTCGAAGTTTCAAGCTTAAATATTCATTTGCAGAAAGTGTGAAACCAATGAGAAAACCAGCAATAGGTCAGAGAAAAGGTTAATTATCATTTATAGTGTAATTAATGCACCTTATAATTAATTAATAAAGACTAGCCTCAATGAGACCCTTAAATTCCTACATCATTTGTAGCTGGATCAATTTTATATAACCATCTCATATTAAAGAGGCAAAGTGACCAAGGTTTTGAATGTGAAAAAGGAAGAAGTAAAGGTCAGCTTTAATCTTTATAACTAATAAAACTGAGACTATTTTTTACTCGATTCAAAGGTTAAATAAAGAATCAAGAAAGAGAAAATTTTTGTCCAGGGCAATCATTTTTAAATTCCAGAAGATTAAAAAGACCCAAGAGATAAACTGTAAAGCTATACGTATCTCCTTTCTCCAATAAAAATTGTTACCTTTTATTTTTTAAGGCTGTGTTTCTTTTTCCTAACTATATCCCATGTAAAAAAAATCTTTCCCTCCAAGCCACTTAAACTCAAAGTTCTAAGGTAGAAAAACTGCAAATTTAGCAAATTTTTTCCTTTATTATTTTCTAAGTGAGTACCTCAAATATAAAGGCCATTTCACTGGGCTCACGGGGAAGCCCTTCGGTTTGTTAAGGTAACTATATTTAGTTAGGAGAAGATAATTCTATAACTGCTTTGAAGGGTAACCTTGACTGTTCTGATAAAATATTCAGTTACACCATCTTCAGCACCATTACTAAAAATTTACACATACTTGAGGACTGGGGATGAATCCCCCTGGTTCCAGATTCATGGAAATTTCATGTGTTTGTTTACATTTCCGCAGAACTATAGGCTTGCTATGCTTTGAATTATGCACAGACCTTGTCACCTTAAATATGTAGTATTTCTTACAACTACAGGACTTTTCACAAGACTCATCTCACTTGATTCTCTTCAAACATCCTATGTGGTAAGCAACACAGAGATTATAATTAGCATTTCACAGATGAAGAAAATGACTCCTAAAAGGTGAAAGGGCCACCTAGAGGACCATTGCAAATTAACGGCAGAAACTTGCCTTTCAAGGTAGGCTAGGATCTGTTCTCCACACTGGAATGAAAGCTCCCTAAAGACTGTTGTTAGTTGCTGCATCCCCACACCCATATCATGGCCTGGCACATATTAGATGCTCAAGAACTATTTCTGAAGTAAGTGAATACATAGTGACATATTCAAATCAAATAGGTAAATGTCAACAATAGCTGCATTCATGGAATAGAGGACAGGGTCTGAATGATGGGGAATGTGTAAAACTTGAATCAGTGTTAGGAAGATTGTCTTTTTTTACTTTTTATTTATTATTTTCTTTGATTTTTTAAATATTTTAAAATTTTTATTGTAGTATAGCTGCTTTACAATGTTGGGTTCATTTCTGCTGTCCAGCAAAATGCCTCAGTTATATATATATATATATATATATATACTCTTTTTCACATGCTTTTCCATTATGGCTTATCACAGGATATTGAATATAGTTCCCTGTGCTAGACAGTAGGACCTTGTTGCTTATCCATCCTATATATACTAGTTTGCCTCTGTTAATCCCAAACTTCCAATCCTTCTCTCTCCACCCCCCTTTTCAGAGCAGGTTTATTGAGGTATAAATTACCCATTCTAAATGTACAGTTCAATGACTTCTAGTATATTTACAGAACTGTGCAACTTTCACCACAGTGCAATTTTAGAACATTTCTATCATTCTCCAAAGATTGTTCATGTCCGTTTTCAGTCATTCCTCACTCCCACGCTGAATCCTATGCAACTGCTAATCTACTTTCTGCTAGAGTTGGGGGGTTTTGGGGACATTTTATATACACAGAATCATACACTAAGTGGTCTTTGTATTGGGTTTCTTTTACTTAGCATAACGTTTTGGGGGTTCATCCATGTTGTAGCCTGTATCAGTAGTTCATTCCTTTTTACTGATAAATAATATTCCATTGTTTGGATAGCACATATTTTGTTTATTCATTCACCAGTTGTTGGATATTGAGCTGTTTCCATTTGGTTGAACCCCAACTGACTGTAAATTTTTTTTTTTTTTTTCTGTACATGGGCCTCTCACTGTTGTGGCCTCTCCCGTTGCGGAGCACAGGCTCCGGACGCGCGGGCTCAGCGGCCATGGCTCACGGGCCCAGCCGCTCCGCGGCATGTGGGGTCTTCCTGGACCGGGGCACGAACCCGCGTCCCCTGCATCGGCAGGCGGACTCTCAACCGCTGCGCCACCAGGGAAGCCCTGACCGTAAATTTAAGAGTTTATTTCTAGATCCTCAGTTCCATTCCATTGATCTCTATAAAAGACTGTGCTCTTGGTTGCACCATATTTAGATATTTACTTATCCATTCATTTAATACATATTTTTGAACCTCTGTCATATGCCAGACATTTTGCTGTGCAGTGAGGTTGAATAACCGATGAGTCTTCATTTAGACAAAGACCCATCATTTAGGTAGGGTCAAAAGAACGGTAGAGGGCTTCCCTGGTGGCGCAGCGGTTGAGAGTCCGCCTGCCGATGCAGGGGACACGGGTTCGTGCCCCGGTTCGCGAAGATCCCACATGCCGTGGAGCGGCTGGGCCCGTGAGCCATGGCCGCTGAGCCTGCGCATCCGGAGCTTGTGCTCCGCAACGGTAAAAAGAAAGGTAGAGGGTTGGTGCAGCCTACTTCGAAGATAAAGAAAAGTACAAATTTCTATTGGGCTTCTGATTAGTTACTGTCAGCAGAGATATAGGAATTATATAGGGCAGGGTGATGACTGTTAGAACCTTGAAGAGCAATATTTCCCTAAGCATTTATTTTTATGACCCCTTCTCACAATTTGGGATTATGCACTTGTTTGTAGCGGAAAGCATGGAAAGGCAATGCTGGAGAAATTGTGCCTCCCCTGACAATCAGACTGTAGGAATAGGGGGTGTGGGAGTGAACAGACTCTCAAGAGGTGTTGTGCATGGTGGCAGCTAGCGTAAGAATACAGGAGGAGGCGTCTGAGGTTCTGTGACTTGCTGCTGCAAAGAACACAAATTATGAACAATTGGACTCTCCCTGAGAAGCGCTCCTGGCCCCAGCAAATGGAAGGCCCTTGGGAAGTTCTCCAGCTACGCCATAACACAGGAAGAGGCAGAGATCTGAAAGTAGAGATGATACATTCAGCTTTCTACATGCAGTTTTCAGAGGTTGTACAGGTTCAAATCCTGGCTCTTACTTACCTATCCTTGTGCCCTTAGACACATAACTTAAACCTCTTTGAGCCTCAGTTTCCACATCCGCAAAACAGGTATAATGATACAGTTGTGAAAATGAATAAGTTAGTATATGTGAAGTAGTAAAAACTATGTAAATGTTACATATTATTATGATTCATATATATATATTTATCTTGTAACATCTGGGAGACAGAGACAAATATATGTAAGAGACAGTTGGAAATATATTCTGGGAAGCAATCATATCTAGTCATCTAAATCTGGGGACAGGGAATCACAAATAATTTATACTACCCCCATGTTTATTTATTTAGCAACTCTTTACTGAGCACCTGCTATATTCCAGGCATTATTCTGGGTGATGGCAATATACGAGTATACCAAAATAAACGGAAATTCCTGCCTTCATGGACTTTCTTGAGAGTGTCGAAAAAGATTATAAATGGAAAAAAAAAGAATAAGGCCATATATTGATACTTTAAATTCTGCATTTAGTAGGAGGGAGGTAAAGAAAAAACTATTCTAGTGAAGAAGATTGAAGTGTTCAGAATTAAAGGTGTAAGAAATAGGGTAACATACTAGAAACCAAGAAAAAAAGCAAGTTTAAGAATGATGGGGTAATCAACATTCAGTTTGACCATAAGTCCTGATGTTCCTTAGATAATTTCAGTTTCACCTATTGCTCTAGCATAGAAGTGTCTAATTTTGATGTTAAATTGTATGGTCATGCTATCAAAATTCTACAATGTAGCTGAGAGTTCTGAGAAGATGGGGACCAAGACCAGGCCACTGATCATTGGTCCTTTGGAGAGTGTAGGTCCAGCAGAGTGAGGAGGACAGAGATGGATTCCTGGGTAAGGAGAGAATGGTAGCCAGAACGGGAGGTATTAAATACAGAGTAAAACTTTGAGAAATTTCAAGGTGCAGGGAATGAGAGAGGGTTGTCAAATTCAGCAAATAAGAATACAAAACAACCAGTGAAATTTGCAATATTGGGAACATGATTATATTAAACAAGTATTCATTGTATATCAAAAATTCAAATTAAACTAGGTAGCGTCTATTTTATCTATCAATCCCTACGAGGAAGAGGATAAAATGATGACTCCAAAAGTTGCACAAATGAAGGGAGGCTTTGTAAAGTGTTGAACTACGGAACTTTGACCATGTCTTACAAATCCCAATGACAGACTTTTTTTTTCTTTTGTTGGTGAGGGATGTTGAAGGAATAGGGAACCTAGTAGATAAAGACTTAGAGGCTGAGATGCCTGGATTTCAGTTCTGACTCTGCTACCTCCCAGCTGTGTGACCTAAGGCAAATGATTGAACCTCTCTGTGTCTCAGTTCGATAGTATTTTTAAAGCACTTAGAACAGTGTAAGTGTGTAGAACATAGGGGAAAATGAGTGATACATACATATGAGGTAAATAAATTAAAATTTTAAATTGCTACTTGTAAGTGAATGTTGCTGCTATTTCTAAGACCCTAATACTCCCTTTAAAAAAGTAAATATTCCTATTTTCTGAGAACTACAATACCAAGTATTAAAAAATGATTAAAGAAGGCAATTTAGGTGATACAAACTATTTAACATTTCATGAAGTCAGGAGTCTCGATTCTCAAGGATCCAGAGAACTGTAAAATGGGGCAGAAGACAGGAAGCTTTTACAGGATAAAGAAGAAAGTGACCAGTGGATCTGGTGCTGGAAAAGGAGGGGTTTCCCAGAATGAGAGACTTGCAGTGCTGAAAGCAGGAAAGCCCCGGGCCAACCAGGACAAGTTGGTCAGCCTATCACAAGGGTGGTCCAGGTAGGAGGGGAGAGGTATTTGAACAGAGATCCTATCAGGCTGTGCTTACGTGAAGTTAATCAGAGATCTGGTCATGTCTGCAGCAGCTAGAATAAAGACTGGTGAGGCTAAGAGCATATCATGTGACACAGAAAAGCTGTCTGAAATGGTATTTTAATATTTCCCAGAAAATTGATTCAGCCATTGAATAAAAATAGTCTTATTTTAATTAAAAAATAAAAAGAACAAGGAAGAGACAAAAAAATATCTGATTGGCTGGGGTCACCCCTTGTTTGGGGTGAAAAAGAACAGGGAAGTAAAGTGTGGAGCCCAGAGTTGCCTTGGCATTTGGGGAACTGGCTGATTGGATACACTGCATTTCTGATCAAGGGGGCATTTATTGGAACACAAAAATTATCTACCTTTAGGTTTGTTGACATGGCATGCAGTCAGAAGAGGTGCCATCTTGGGACTAGGAATTTATTTCAATACAAAATATGTTCTCTATCAAAGAACTTTCCTGGAAAATACACTGACCAGCAATGTCAAAGAGTAGTCAATAATTTGTATAGCATCACGAAGGGGTCAACTATAAAGATGAATAATTAACAAAGTAGACTCTCATAACAGTGAAAACACATGAGAATAATCTCAAATGGCTAAGAATAATCTTACGTAATTTTAACCATTTAAATCATAAAAATATTTTTAAAAACTTTAAATAGTAAAAATGTCCATTCCTGTCCCTTGTCTAATGGAATTTAATGAAATAATTAGAAAAAAGCTAGTAAAGTTGAACTGAGTCAAATCTATCTGTCTTCTGGTGAGTTCTCTGCACTTGCATTAAATAGCTCAAGAGTCTGGAAGGCTGGGGTGGAGTCATCCTGAGAAGTCAGTCTACTTGTCTTTGACAGCAGCTCTTAAAAGTCAACCTAAGAAATGCCAAATTTTAAAGAGGAAAACAGAAATGATTAAGAGAATGAGAAGCAGAATGGAATAGAAAGTCTGGAGAGGTTTGGGAAATCTTTCTGACTCTCTGAAAATACCTTCCATTTAAATTTCAAAGGCGTTTTGACTGTAGCATCTTATAAAACCTGTCAGAGGGAAGATTGCTTTTCTGAATGATCTTGTACTCCATTAGACCAATAAGAAGTATAGATTTCCCATTTTTTGTCTTGGCTCCCAGGCAGCTTTAAGTGAGTTTAGTGACCAATTGATGTATGGATCTCCAAGGTTTCTTTTTTTGTTTTTTTTTTAACTGTATTCACACTTTAAAATTTTAAAACAAAATGATTATTTTGTCTCTGCTTTTTAATTGTAAGACATCTCTGTTTTAAAAAGTCAGGCTAGAGTACAATTTTTCTGCAGGAAAGAATTCCAAGGTATTAGATTCCAAACCTCTCACCAGGCAATAATTCTCTACCTCACCATACCCACACAAACTTACTACCACTCCCAATCAAAAACCAAATAATCTAAAAGGTTATCTTGTTCACCAATTAGAAGGAATCTTACTTAGAAATAGGATTTTATTTTTTTAACATCCCGTGAATTAGTAAGATTGATAATTTTGTTTATTTTTTAATACAGTTAAGCGCGAATGGAGAGTCAATAGAAATAGTTGAAAGATAGCATCAGTATATAGAAATCCATAATATGGATTCCAAAATCAATTTTGCAATATAACGAGAAAATTCTTCTGAAGGAAGGTGAGGAACTGTTGAGATAAATGTAAACCTTTTTTTTCTCTTATCTTTTCATTTGCAAAGTATGTATCATTCTTATGGCATTTCATTTAAAATACAAATTCTAGTAGAACAAGAAAGACTGCATCCAGCTTCTGTCTACAGGAACTTACCAACAGGATAGCTGTTCAACAATGGTTTTATTACAGTACTTTAATACTAAAAATTAGAGAAATTTGAGATTATACATATCATACATATTATATGTAATATATAAACTTAGTAAGTCTATAAGTATGCAATCAGAAACAAAATCGAAGTGACACTGCATGATCATAATTAGATAATATTCTAAACTTTGTCTGACAATCAGAAATATATATGCTTGAGCCCTACCAAGGACATGCCGATTTATTAAGCATGGGATGGTGTGATTCTGGTGTAAATTCAGGCTGAGAGCCCAGAATCAGACCCCAGAAAATCTGGACATCCTAAGAAAATAATCAGAAATAAAGAAAACAGATATGCATAAAGATTTCTATCACTGAATTATTTATAATAGCAAATTAGTGACTTGCTTACTTGCTTTCCTGTAGGAAATTAAGTAAATGTTATATAAATGGACTAATATGTGGCTATTCATAATTATGAAGATGGAGAATTTAAAGAGATAAGATATTCTCATACTATTAAGAATTTACTAGAATGGAGGCAGGGACTTTTGTTTCTTTGGTTCACTGCTCTATGTTCGCCTGCCTCAATAGTATTTAACACACAGTATGTGCTCATTAAATATTGTTGAATTAAAGAATGAATAAATAACTTTAAAAACAAGATAAAAATACACATATAGTAATAGCTCAATTATATTTAATAGCCATTACAAAGTTGAAGGATATATGCTATTTATTTTCCACTCAGAAAAAATATTAAAAGCCAAACAAAAAATTTTAAGTGAGAACCTATGCTCACAGCATCTGTTAAGCTACTGTGTGGCATGATATCGCTTACACGTGGAAACTAAAAGAAGGGTACAAATGAACTTATCTGCAAAACAGAAATAAAGTTACAGTTGTAGAAAACAAACTTATGGTTACTGAGGGTAAGGGGGAGAGGGATAAACTGGGAGATTGGGATTGTCATACACACACTACTATATATAAAATAGATAACTAATCAGGGAAATCTACTCAATACTCTGTAATGGCCTATTTGGGAAAAGAATCTAAAGAAAGAGTGGATATATGTATATCTATAACTAATTCACTTCGTTGTACACCTGAAACTAACACAACATTGTAAATCAACTATACTCCAATAAAAATTAAAAAAAAACCACTACTATGTGGCAAGGTAATTTAAATTCTGACTATGGAAGCTGGGGATTCACGAAAACATTTACTCACGTATTCTCCTAGATTAAAACCTTAGAATATAATGAGGCAAGAGTGCAGAGATTGGTCTTGCCAGGAAAATGCCAGAGGTGGGATCTAAAGGAACCCACAGACAGACACTACGTGTCTCTGAAAAACCCGCAGTTTCAACCTGCACCCCCATAAGTGTTTCCTAGAGATTTTATCTGATTCTTGACATATCGCTGGGCTTCTAGTTGATGTGGAGGGCGCTCTGGCTCTGTCTGCTTATCCCACAGCAAAGGAGCCCTGTTGGGCCCATAATGTGTGCACGAATGCATGGTGATTGACGGGTTGATTGGAAAGAGGCAGATATGAGTCTGGAGGACAGACTGTCAGTTCCAGATGGTCCCCTGAGGAAGAACAGGAGGTGATACAGGAATCTCTGTCCCAGAAAAACCACAGGCTGTCAGTTACATGCATCAAGCCCTGTTGAGAAGAGGCAAAGCAGAAGCAAAAAAAAACCTAAGAAGTCATTCTTCTTGGCTGTATGGCTTCCACAGTATCTTCATTTCACCTTTACCAATTGGCAGGATATTCCCAGGAGCGCTTGCATCCACATACAACTCCCCAAGTGTCTACACGTCTCCTCGTGTTTTAGATGGACTTGAAGGGAGAACAAATGGGTTTCACGATTCTATTTCCATTTTTTTTCCCCCAAGCACCATTCTTTCAATCATCTTTCCTCTTTTTTTTTGGAAAAAGTTTATTTGCTGCCAAAGAGAAAGTGTGGTCTTTGTTATTAATGTTGTAGAAATACAAATATGTCCACCTCGGAAAGGAGTTTTCATTAACTCCTACAGCCCAGAAAATTAAGGCACGCTTCATCAACATCCAAGCTTGCTGTCGACTAAACTGCAAGGGACTAGTTGAGCTGCTGGGATTCATAATGCTGATAGAGCGGTTTCCACGTGAATGAAGGATAAACAACGATTAATTTCAGCCAATAAATAATGGTTTGAGGCCCACATTGAAAGAGGAACAATTACTTTTCCATTTTTCCTGCCAAATGAGCTGATAAGAGAAAACAGGGGAGTTGGCCACGTAAATCAGTCTTAATTTTATCTTCCCCATTAAAAAGCAGCCATTAAGACCATCTTCGGCTCATTTCATCCTCCTCTTGTTTCACTTTTTCAATTTGCACAAAAGGGGGGAGTTTGCTCGTCGTAAAATTTCACTTTGGCCAACCTATCATTTGCATCTGGGCCAATAAATAGCAATTAGCATAAACATTTAAATCAGGAACTGGAACAAATTCTTGTTCCCCCAGCAAGCTGTTAAATTACAGTATTTTACTATATATAAGAAGCACTAAACAAAAGATCTGTCGGGCACTATTATCCTCTTCCAAATAGGACATGGTTGAAAGAGAAATGATAAGTCCAACCCACAAACTTCTCACTCAGATCCAGGGTGTCTGTCTCGTGTGAACCTGACCTGTAGAATCGATGTTTCTTGACCACTGGTTAAGTTCTCATCCAGACAAGTAACTTGTAACTCAGTTTTGTGAAATATGAAAATTGCAGTATGGACTTCTTTGGATAAATAAATGCTTTGCCTTTAAAGATGCATCAACAAGAGTTGTTTTGAGCTCAAAGTCCATTATACAAGCACAATGAAATGCATATAATAAAGAGATATGAACTGGTTACTTTTGTGATTAAGGTGCCCTCCTGAGTTCAAAGGAAAAAAAAAAATTCTGTGATCAAAATCTCGGTGCAAAACGATCCAGACCTATATATAGCTCATCCTCCCCAGCACTTGTTTCTCCCAGTGGCCGCTGGAGATGGTTTTTTTACAAGAGATTTGTTGTCATATGCATTGTTCTTAAAGACAGAAATGCACCCCATTTGCCTTTATCTAAACCTACATTTTTGGCCCATGTTCTTTCTTGACATGTCAGAGGGCTATGGTGAGGCTTTACAGAGAGACATTAAGAGGAAAAATACAGAGATGGGCCCTAGGTGACTATCTCCAAACCAACTATTAAGCCTTCTTTTTTTTTTTTTTTAACATCTTTCTTTCTTTTTTTTTTTTTTTGCGGTACGCGGGCCTCTCACTGTTGTGGCCTCTCCCGTTGCGGAGCACAGGCTCCGTACGCGCAGGCTCAGCTGCCATGGCTCACGGGCCCAGCCGCTCTGCGGCATGTGGGATCTTCCTGGACCAGGGCACGAACCCGTGTCCCCTGCATCGGCAGGCGGACTCTAAACCACTGTGCCACCAGGGAAGTCCAACATCTTTCTTTTTAAGCCCTTTTTATCAACAAGGGAAACTTAGTTCATTATTTATCTATGGCTCATTGAAAGTCAAGGTGAGTGCTTCTCTTGATTAGGCCCTAATTAATTTTGGCTGGAAATCCAGTGGAACAGGGTGGTCTTGATGTTTTTTTTATGAAAGCTTTCATTGGGAAGATTTGGGTTTACCAATGAAACACTATTAACTGCTTCCAGTTTGCATATGTGTGTAGTGTTTACTTGTAATTACATAGGTTCCAGTGAGAAGACACTGAAAATTTGAATCAATTGTTCCTTATTGCTGCTTTTGATAAATGATTCTCTTATTTCTACCAGACATTTAAAAAGGAAAATAATTTTGCCTGACTTCTAAGGAATTTGAGCACAGTCAACCTGGTGTCAACTAAAACCATTAAGAGCAATGCCTCCACCATCTCTGGTATTAACCACATATCGAATGACATTGCTTCTACTTCTCATAGGATGTCAAAAAATAGCAATAGCTTAACTTTTAGCTTTGAGTTTACAATTTATCAGTTGAGTTACGTAAATGTGCAGATCCCTCCTTTATTCTCTCCTCTTTCTGACCCCCACTAAGCTATGTACTGCCCCTTATCCCATTATACCTATATTTGGCCCTGGGAAAAAAAAACAGGAGAGAAAAGGGAAGAGGCTCTTGTGTTCTGCCCCAATGTCTGAGGGAATGAGAAGAATCAAAGTTACCAGGAATCCAAAAGCTTCTTTCCTTCTATCTCAACTGCCACCTTCCCAAATAGATTATGACAAATGTACTTAATCTACAAATATATATTAAAACCTGCTGTGTGCCACTGAATGAAAGGCCTGGGGCCTTCTTACCTCAAATTTGGGGTAAGAAAATTCAACAGAACAAGTGAGAAGTATTTGCCAGGCTATACATCAATAAGCCTCAAAGCACCAATAATTATATTGGTTTGCAAAAGCATATAAACTGCTCTCCACTGTATTGGAGTACAAAAGCCGAGAGAGCTAGATTATTATCCATAATTACAGCAAACATTTGAGCATCCTCTGATTTGTCTATAACACTGGTGATGGAAAACATTTTGACACATGTTCAATGTTTTATTAAACTAAAAGGAAAACTGTGTTGAGAGAGTTTCTCAAGAAACCCAGCTTTAGTAAATAGACACTGAGAATATGTCTCAGAGAATGCGGCCAAAACAATGCTATGTCTTGCCTCACCGGTTGCTCGCCTAGGGCACACAGCAAAACTCCGCTTCCTGTGCAGTTAGGTTGTGGTTGGGTAAATTCTGGTTAATGAAATGTGGTCAGAAATTGCATATGCCACTTCTAGGATGAGCCCTAAAATCATCTTATCTCAGTTCTTTCCTTTCCTCAGTAATCTTGGGGCCACAAGTTTCAGATGGAGTAGCTACCAGAAGAAGAAGGGTAGTATTAAACAGCAACATGAATGAAAAAACGATTTTTAGTGTGTTAAACCACCAAGATTTCCGGGCTTAGCTATGTGGCAGCTGGTTCAATTACCATAAATAACACAGGGTACGGAGAAAACAAGTAGGGTGATCAAAAAAAATTCTCTTTCCGATTGGGACAGCCAAAGATTAGATTTGTAGAATGCCCAGGACTATGGAACTGTTCTCTCTCATGTTGCTTAGAAAATAACAAAAATCAAAGTTGACAAAATTAAATAGTAAATTAGGACAGAATAGGGCAAAGGTACATTCACGGGGATCAAAGGAAGCAGAAAGACGATGGCTCTTCTAAGGAAAAGAAATTAAATGAGCAGCTAAGGAATTGAACACAAAATTGTTTAGTCCTCTGGACAAGCTGCCTGGGAAGTGGAGGAGGTGAGGGGGTGGAGAGACTTTCAGACAAAGTTAAGGAGAATGAATGTCAAAAAGAGTCAAAGTGCTTAAAGGAAATTAAGCTATCTTTGGAAATTATAGCGACTAAGAATATTTTGAATAAATATCATTATAACACTCGTTAAATGAATGGATATACTACACAGCAAACAATGTTCATCAACATAGCTACATACTTGGATGCTTATTTATTTATAATCTATATATTATATATTATAAAATGAATCTGAGGCAAAACTGTCCTGTTTCATTAAACTGTTGACTGTTTGCAATAAGACAAAATAAACATTTTTAAGAAAACTTTATACTATCTTCAGTAGTTTGGAGATTACAAAAAAACCCACATTTTATTGTAGAATATTTAGAAAATAAGGAAAAGTGTAAAGAAATCAATCAAACTCTCCTACTATTTTCTTCCAGATAATACGGTAACATTTGTGTGAATGTGTGTGTATGCTATTTTTGCAAAATACATTTTAGTCAAATTAAGGTACAGTACATACTGAGATTTGTTCCATGATTTTTTTTCCTCCTACCATTTGCTTGTTATTAAAACTGTCTATTGGTTTTCCATCTCAAGGACAGCAAAATCTAAATTTATGTGCAATTGGGCACCCTGGGCTACGGCTATGCCCAGATGCTGGCTCCCTCAGCTAATAGGGCTGCCTAGTAGGGCCTGAGGCTGACAGAAGCCTTGTCCACTTATGTTAATAAAAATACTGTTTTCTATGTTTGCTAGGCCATGAAAGAGATTCAGAAACACCATAAATTATTATCTTCTCTCCCAATAAGTATTTTTGGATTTGTATTAAATTTAACTCTACTTATAATTATTATTTATTCTAATAATGCTTTAGCTCTATTTAACTTATTTCCATGTTTATTACTGTTTCTTTATATTATACCTTTCCTGTGCCTAAATCCACTTTTAATTTTGCTGGATTTTATGATATTTTTTCCCAGGCAGGGTACAGAACAGGTATATTTTCGAGCCCTTTTTACCTGAGAGCCTCTTTACTTTGGCTTAGCATGTAAGTGATCCCTTGAGTTGGCATTTAATTCTTGGGTCACAGTCCGATTACCTTAAAAGTCTGAAAACATTGCTCCTCCATCATCTTTGGCATTCAGAGAAGTCTGAATATTTATAGTTATTTTATTTATTCTTAAAACCCAACTTTTTCTTATTATATGGGTTTCTAATTAAATTTATCTAGATGTTAGAAATCCCTTCAAATTCTGGATTGCTATTGATTGAGCTCAGAATTTTTTTTGTATTCTAACTGTGATCAATTCTGTCCTTTTGTTCTGGTTTGTCCCTTTGGCATACAACTAATATAGTTAATTTTACAAATATTTATTGATTACCTACTACACGCCAAACTCTGCCTTGAGAATTGGTGGGTAGGTTGAATGCAGCAGTGAACAAGAAAGAATTGATGTTTCCTTCATTGACTTTACAAGCTAGATAAACAAAATGATTCATAACAATTAAGGAAAAGTACAGTAACTCCTAAGAAAATGCATATTCATAAGACTTAGCATGAGAATTCACTCTTTATTCTCTGTGCCTGTTTCTTGTTTTGTTTTATATTTTTGTCATTATGCTCTGAATTTTATATTATTCTTTTAGAGTTCTTTTTCCTTATCACTTTTAAAATTTTCTTGACTTTCATTTGTGCTCTTAACCGCCTTCAATGAAAAATTTAATTGTATCCACACTCTGTGTTCCTTAGATGTTTTTCTTATTACATTTATATCCCCTCTTATCACATTCTTCCTTCCAGTCTGTTCAAAATAAAGCTCCTAGTTCTTTTATTATAGAGAAATATTTTCAGAAATATTTTCCCCTAACTTGAAAAAAAATTGAGATATGACTTATATACCACCCAATTCACCATTTTAAAGTTTACAATTCAGTGTTTTTTTAGTAGATTTTTAAGGTTGTGCAACCATCACCACTATCTCAGTCTAATTCCAGGATATTTTCATCAGCTGTAAAAGAAACTTCATACTTGCTAGCAGTTACTTCCCATCATCATGTCCCAGTCAGCTTCTGGAAACTGCCAATCTACCTTCTATCTCTATGAATTTGCCCATTGTGGACATTTCATATAAATGGAATCATACAAGTGGCTTTTTGTGTCTAGCTTCTTTTACTTAAAATGATGTTTTCAAGATTCTTTCATGCTGTAACATGTACAAGTACTTTATTCCTTTTTATTGCCAAATAATATCCCATTATATGGGTACACCATATTTTGTTTCTACATTCATCATTTGAGGACCATTTGGGGTGTTTCCACTTTGCAGTCGTTTTGAATAATGCTGTTATCAACATTTGTAGACAAGTTTTTGTGCGAACTTTTATTTCCCATTCTCGTGGGCATATACCTAGAAGTGGAATCGCTGGATCACATAGTAAATCTATGTTTATGTTTTTGAAGTACTGCCATGGTGTTTTCCACAGCAGCTGCGCTATCTGACATTCTCACCAGTAATACGTGTGTGCTCCAGTTTCTCTCCTTCCTCGCCAACACTTGTTGGTTTCCTTTATTTAATTTAATTTAATTTATTTATTTATATATTTTTTATTATAGCTATCCTGGTGGGTGTGAAGTGCTATCTTACTGTGGGCTTGATTTGCATTTTCCTAATGACTAATAATGTGAGCATCTTTTCATGTACTTATTGGTCATTACTGTATCTTCTTTGGAGAAATCTATATTCAAATTTATTTTTTAACTGGATATTTGTCTTTTTGTTGAGTTGTAAGAATTCTCTATACATTCTGGATACCAGAACTTTATCAGATATTTGATTTACAAATATTTTCTCCCATTTTGTGGATTATCTTTTCACCCTCTTGACACTTTTTTGGTGCACAAACATTTAAAATTTTAATAATGTCAGGTTTATAAATCTTTGCTTATGCTTTTAGTGTCATAACTAAGAAACTGTTGCCTTATCCAAGGTCACAAAGATGTATGCTTATGGTTTCTTGTGAATTTTATAATTTTAGCTCTTTCACTTAGATCGTTGATTCATTTTGAGTTAATTTTTTATATTGTATGAAGTAGGGGTTCAAGGCCATTCTTTTGCAAAAGGATATCCAGTTGTTCTATCACTATTTTTTGCAAAGCTATTCTTTTCCCACTGAACTGTCTTGGCACCTTTGTTGAAAAGCAGTTGATTATCGATATATGGGTTTACTTCTGGCCTCTCAGTTTTCTTCCATTGATCTATATGCCAATTCTTATGTCAATACCACACTCTTTTTTAAAAAAAATTTTTTTGGACTATAGTTGATGTACAATGTTGTGTTAGTTTCTGCTGTACAGAAAAGTGAATCAGTTATACATATACATATATCCACTCTTTTTTAGATTCTTTTCCACACTCTTGATCACTGTGCTGAGTTTTGAAATAGTGAAGTGTGATGCCATTAGAACAAATTTTGGCATCAGAGTTAGAGGACTTCTTTCACAGTCCCCATTCTCAACCTTTCTCCATAAATAAAGGTATTTTGTTGAATTCAAGCAGAGCAATTTTGTATATGCCTTGTACTGAATTCAGACAAATTGATCTGAGTCCATAATGAAACAAACAAGAGTAGTAATCTAACCAGGTTAACCACGTTTGTTTTACAGAGAGGCACTGAATGCTACTTCACCACACTGTGAAGAGCATCTTCCAGCCAGGAGCAGTATTCACCCTGTTAAGAATAGGGCCTGGGGCTTCCCTGGTGGCGCAGTGGTTGAGAGTCTGCCTGCCAATAAAGGGGACTCGGGTTCGAGCCCTGGTCCAGGAAGATCCCACATGCCGCGGAGCAACTAGGCCTGTGCGCCACAACTACTGAGCCTGCGCGTCTGGAGCCTGTGCTCCACAACAAGAGAGTCCGCGACAGTGAGAGGCCCGCGCACCGCGATGAAGAGTGGCCCCCGCTTCCACAACTAGAGAAAGCCCTCGCACAGAAACGAAGACCCAACACAGCCAAAAACAAACAAACAAATAAATAAATAAAAGAATAGGGCCAACACTTGGCAATTCCTGTGTGGACAAGGATGAGAGTTCAGTAATAGGTGCATTTTGAATCTGCTAATTAGAATAAAATCTTAGAACTCTTAGGGTCAAGGCCCAGGAATTTGTCAGTTCTCCCCAATGTTAGGTGTGTGGGGTGGCTGTAATTCTGCCCAGATAACTAGACAGAGTTAGGCAGTGTGATTTTTTTTTTTAATTAATTAATTTTTGTTTTGGTCTGTGTTGGGTCTTCATTGCTGCACGCAGGCTTTCTCTAGCTGCGGCGAGCGGGGGCTACTCTGTTGTGGTGCGCGGGCTTCTCGTTGCCATAGCGGAGCACGGGCTCTAGGCACACCGGCTCAGTAGCTGTGGCACACGGGCTTAGTTGCTCTGCAGCGTGTGGGATCTCCCTGGACCAGGGCTCGAACATGTGTCCCCTGCATTGGCAGGCAGATTCTTAACCACTGCGCCACAAGGGAAGTCCAGCAATGTGATTTTGATTGGTGAATTGCAGTGCAAATTATTTCCTCTTGTGTTAAAACTCTGTTTATGAATAGACATTTCTACATAATTGTTAGAGCTTCATTAAAATTTTATCAGATAGCTAGTGGGAAGCAGCCGCATAGCACAGGGAGATCAGCTCAGTGGTTTGTGACCACCTAGAGGGGTGGGATAGAGGGGTGGGATAGGGAGGGTGGGAGGGAGGGAGACGCAAGAAGGAAGAGTTATGGGAACATATGTATATGTATAGCTGATTCACTTTGATATGAAGCAGAAACTAACACACCATTGTAAAGCAATTATACTCCAATAAAGATGTTAAAAAATATATAAAAAAATAAAAAGTTAAAAAAAATTTATCAGAACATAGGTAGTAATTTGACTATGCACCATGTTTTGATCTCTCCCAGAAAATTAAAAAAAAAAAAAATATATATATATATTGCCAGGCTGTTAACATTTCTGTATGTCTCTAGAAACAAATTGTTTTTACACGAAATCCATTGAATCTAAAGCAGCATTTACATGATGGCAAATGCTGGATTAAGAAGAAAATTCTGTTATCTGAATGTTGAATCATATAACGTCTACATCCGCATAATGGAAAGGAGCTGATAATTGGCCAGACGTTGGGCTTTTCATTTGATTGGTTATCGTCAAATTATTTTCTCCCCCAACACACCTGAGGGTTGCAACACACCCCATCAGTTAGAGTAATTCTCAGGGGGAAAGTGGGCAGGTTCAACTCCGACCAGAGAGAGAGGGTTGGAAAAAGTCCCTCAGGTGACTGTGAAATGTGCCCCTAGGGGCCCATCATGTGGCAAAGACTAAGTAGAAATTATGAGTGAGCTGTTTCAGTGGCATCACACTGAAAGTGACATCATCAATTAGGGTATTTAAGTCTTCCGTTTTCAAAGATAAAAACCCTAGACCGATTTTAAGGCTAAGCTTACAGGAGCAACCAGAGATAGAAAACTAGTTAAGAACGACTGAGGGGGAATTGATCAACTTTGACGACTGTGTGAGACTATTGAGATCAAACTGCTACCCTTCCCCTTCTTTCTACATAATCAGTTTGGGGTGGGGGAGGGGAGTAGTGCTTATTTAAGCAATAAATCATTTCCATCTGTATTTTACTTCTCTGTTCATTCATTCATGGTGCATTCTGGAGTATTCTACTGGGTTCTACAATTTCATATTGGATAGCCCTGTAAGTTGCCAGTTTCTTGGGCATTAAAAAGTCTTGAATTGCTTTCAAAATCAGTCCAATAAATGCATTTCAGCTTTAGGAATGTAAAACTAAATAAAGGCCAGTTTTAAATATAAAAAGTGACTTTTCCTTATGCTTTGTTTAAAGCCATGTCATAAGTAGTTTTCCAGTTCCGTGTTCTGTATATTTGTGTAACTACCTATTATATACATGTATCTACATGCCCGTGGTATGCAGACACACGCAATTTAACTATATTAAACCAAAGATTAATGTCCAGAATTAGGTGACTAATATACCACATGAGCTTGGCCATTTCATTAATATCAAATGTTCAAACATAAAATAAAATATAAGAACTCTTTACCCTCACTTTAACATATAATTTACTTAGACAATTAAGAAAGATGGAATCACAGAAGTATAATATGCTTCTAGCTCTATTCCCTTTACGTTGATTAATTGTTTTGTTCCTGACCACGCCTGGGTGGATTCCCAGTTTCTGAGGTCCCACTGTATATATATCCAAATGTGAAGGTCTTTCCTGTTTCCTGTGACTCAACAAAAATTGGCATAGCCATATCAATGAAGTTTAAAAGGACTGTCAGTTAGCTCCAGAAATAACCTTGACACCTTTCAATTGCAAAATCTACCTTCAAGCTTTTGTGATAGGCATAGTTCTGCTAAGGAACCAATTGCAAAACAAGGTATTTTCCAAAAATTATTTCTCAGAAAAGCGAGTCACCTTGTATTTGAAAGTTTAAGAGCTTTCTCACGTCTAAATTACTTCATTTTGAAAAGTAACATATAGTTTAAGAAAAAAAAAATGAACAGCTCTAAATGACCTCAATTAATATTGCTAGTGGAAACAGCTTAAGAAGAAAAAAGTGTCTAAGAAATATAACAGGATAGTAATTATTCTGGGAGTATACACCACAATTACAAATATTGTCTACCATTATATTCAAGACTTAAAAAAAATTTTACTTTATATTGGAGTATAGTTGATTAACAATGTTGTGTTAGTTTCAGGTGTACAGCTAAATGATTCAGTTATACATGTACACTTACCTATTCTTTTTTCAAATTCTTTTCCCATTTAGGTTATTACAGAATATTGAGCAGTGTTCCCTGTGCTATACCGTAGGTCCTTGTTGGTTACCACTTTAAATATAGCAGTGTGTATAAGTCAATCCCAAACTCTCAATTTATCCCTTTCCCCCCAACACTTCCCCCCGGTAACCACAAGTTTGTTTTCTAAGTCTGTCAGTCTGTTTCTGTTTTGTATATAAGTTCATTTCTATCTTTTTTTTAAGATTCCACATATAGGCAATATCATATGATATCTGTCTTTCTCATGTCTGACTTACTTCACTTAGTAGATAATCTCCAGGTCCATCCATGTTGCTTTGACATATATTCAAGGCTTTTAAAGATTGCTTTAAAACAATACCATGCTGTGAAGAACACAAATATACATTTACAGCATGAGTAGGAAACCAAAAGCTATCCAAATGTAACGTGAATGGTCACTATGGCATGGGATAATCTTTTTAGTGACACTATCATATATAGATTTAAATGTGTTATATCTCAGACTGCTTAGAAGAAAGTGCAAGAAAAGCCACTGTAAAACTCTTTGATGACAAATGAGGCTCAGTGGTGATAAAGACACTGGTGTCAAAGATGCAAGGGAAGAGTGTGAATAAAACTGTAGCAAGAAATGTGAGAATAGACAAAGCATTTATTTTTAAAATTGGTATGTTATGCTATATATATATGTATATACACACACACACACACACATATATATAAAGGAAATTATATAAGTACATTTTGACTCTTGCAAATGTATCTCAAAATGATTTATTTTCAAGTTGAGTAATTATTTTAAAAAATCTTAACAATGGGATAAATGAGTCCTGCCTTATATTTGAGTTCGATTAGGTGGGCGCATATGGTATTATGTTCATACCTTCAGATTTCAAAGTTAAGTATGTTAACCTGTACCTGACTCAGATAAGTCGTTTGTTCAATTTAAAGACCAAGCATTATTACTTATCAGTTAATAGTTACTTCATGTTAATGGTAATAGCAGGCTATATCAATTTTTTCTTTTTCTTTTCTCTTAAACATTTGCAAGTGTATATTAAGTCATTATAGTCAGAAATAATGGTTATAATATGAAATTTTCCCTGGTGTAACATGGCCAGATTTAGCAAATAAAATAAGTGCCTGGTTAAATTTCAATCTCAGATAAACAATAAATAACATTTTAGTATAATTTCTCCCATGAAATATATGAGACATACGTATACTAAAAAAAATCAGCTGTTTATCTGAAATGTAAGTTTCACCGAGTGTCCTGTGTTTTATCTGGCAGCCCTTCCTAGAGTGAATTAAGAATTGACTTTTGTTATAATTAAAAGGAATGAGTAGGGGAAAGTGTGAGTGGGGTTTTCAGTATGTTAATATTAGGGGTAGATTTATTTTCTTCATTCTCAAACATTGACAAGTGGGCACAGCCTTGCAGACTGACTCAGTACCTACTACATTCAGTCCAAAATAACCCCTTACTGTGTCTTCCTGGTGTCTTCCTTCACACAGCTGATATATATATATATCTTTTACTTTCACTCTGTAGAGCTATTTCAGACAATTGTTTGGGAGGTTGCACATTATTCCAGTGATGGAAAATGCTCGGTCCATCAGAGAAACACTCCTCTGAGGTGTATTCCAGAGACGTATTTAAAAAATCATAAAATTCAAAATTCTTATCATCTTTCCAGCCTTCCAAAAAGGTTTTTAAAAAGGGGTGACATGTAGGATCCGGTGTTACTTCTGCATGACATCAACGCCCATTACTGTTGCACATACATTATAAACATTCCACAGGGTCATCAGGAGTCCGGCAATGCGAATTTTCATAAAGTGATTTATTCCTACCTGGTGAGCACTGAAACTTCCTTTGTGTATAGGAGCCAAGTGTGTCCCAGCAATAAATAGCAGAGAAAGCGCTCTTATGGCTCTTTTCTCCCCCACCAAGTGCAGACCTTGGTGGATCAGACGAATTCATCCCTCTCTTGAACCATGGACAGGGTGCTTTGGCACTAGTACAAAAGCCACACTACTTTAGTCTGTTATTGGTTAACTAGACAAAACCCAACAGGTCGGGTGACCTATTTTTGCTTTTTGACAGTGCAAGTCAAAGTACTTAACTTCAATCACAATCTCATTTGCCAACCCCTCCCCCCAAAATAAAAAGCATGACAGTGAACACTAATATGATGGTAATTTCATATTGTTTCTGCTTATGAATTTGTCTTTCCCTTATTAATCATCCAATAAAGTACTGACACTGCAGAATCCTGACGTGGCTCAACAAACCATGTACTAAGGACAGTAGCACCCTAAAGGAAGAGGCTCCAGGCGAACTGGAGAAGCGCAAAGCTTTTATTAACACCAGAGGCCCATTAGACTGCTCTCTGTTCACCTTCAGTGGAGCAATAAATGAAGAGAGCTTCACCGGAGAGGACTCCTACTGTCTTTGTGCTGGTAATGCCCAGCCAAGCTGTAGTCATGTTGTAACGCTTGTAAGAAACAGATGTTCCTTCCCTGACAAATCTCCTTTCTTGATTTATTATTCATTTGCTCAAATCACAATGGAAAGTCTTTGGCCCATTAATTAAATTCCAAGCAAAATAAAATTTGCAGCAGAACTCATTACTGGTAAATGACTTTGACACTTCATCAGATTTGAAGGTAAAATAGGCGACTTTAGGAAGTTAAAGGTGGAGGGAGCCTAGGCCTTTTCTGCAACCGCTGCAAGATGATAAAGATTGTGATGAAATTTTTATGTTAAGTACTGATCTTGGAAAGTTCAATTTTCTCCTCCACCCCCCCCCCCCCGCCCAGTCCACTCTCCACCCCGCTCCCACCATGATCTCCCCCCTGGCTTCTTTTAAAGGAAGTGTCTGAAGGAGACACTTAGATTTCAAATATATTTATGTATGTGGGTATCATGTCTTGTTCCCAACACTAAAGCACATATTTTTTTCAGTATGCAGAGAAGCTTGGCACATTGTATAGTTGATGTATTACCTTTTGAATAAAGGTCCAAGGGAAATCTAATAACCATGAACTGCAGCATGATAAAGGAATCAAAACTAGGACTTGAGAACAGAGCAGAGGAAATTTTTGATATCTTGATCCAAATATCCAAAATTATTTGCTATAGTGAAGCAAAAAAGTTAGAATTTCAAACCATGTGTGAATTACACCAAATCATAAGCCACTCAAAGTGAAAGAAAGCAAATGCTTTCAGAGGAAGGGCAGAACTCGTGGTTTTCTTCAGAAAGAGACACGCATTGAAAATGAAATTTCGGAAATGTGAAAAAGATAACCAGCTATACAATAAAGTTTGCTTGCATGAGAAACTGAATTCTATTCCTATTTACGTATTGTTAGTTTTAGGTGTGAGTCTTATTAATGAACTCTAGCTGGTTCCAATAATTCAAATACCATTTCCCGTGCAATTGTGTCCCATTAAGAGTATATATTTTTTAGAACATGTTACATCTTGAAACTAGGCCACACTAAGAGGAGATGTTTAACAAATACAATTCTAAAAATGCCTGTGTTAAAGAATGAGACTAAAAACATATTTTTACCACTTGAATCCAAGTATCCATTTCCGAAATAAGGATTGTGGGTGAAGATCCATCACCTGGTATTAAGTGTCTCTGCTTGTCCACTTTAAGCAAACTTCTAATTAAGAAGCTTCTGAGAAGATATAAGAAAATGAATGAAAAATGGTGGCAAACTTTAAGCAAAATGTTAATTCATTTTTATCATTTCAAGGACCAGGTTATAATATTACCTGGTTGCCTAAAATTAAGATGAAATGAGGTTGATACTAGAGATAGGTAAGTTTTTAAATGAACATCAAGGTCTCAGATTAACAGTATTCAATAAGTATGCCTCAGTAACATCCTCAAAGTGTAGACACCTTTAAGTAAAAATCTGTGATAATTCAGGAAGTGTCAGTGCTGCCTTTGCACAGCAGGTCACACAGTGCTTGCTCTATGAATGAGATGCCACCCAGAAGGGAAGGGTAATGGTAACCTATTCAGGAAAATTATTTCTGTTACCTGAAAAGATTGATAAGATGGTACAATTTATTTTTGCCAAAGATTTAAGCGGATCCACAAAGTTTCAAAACGCAAAGAAAAACAACATATTTTACATACACTGAAACGTAGCAGCTACAATTCTACTGAAACATTTTTGTTCTCCTTCTTCCAAACTGCCCTTGTCTCAGCATCCCAATTACACTCTCTGTCTTCAATTTCAATCCTTTCTACTTGCTCTGAGAAATAAAAATACAAGAAACAAGCCCACATGTGCCAGACCAGCTGCCTCTGTGTCTGCCAAATGAAGAACCCTTTGGCCCAATGCTAGATAATATAGGGCTTTATACAGAGGTGAAACAAGTTATAACTTATGAATCTAAATCATATTTTTAATTTAACAAAAGTACCAGAGTCTTTCTATCAAATAAGTAACTGTCCATCAAAGTAGTCCCCTTAGTTGACTGCCCACTTGTTCTAATGACATTGCCATGGCTCAAAAACTCCGTCACTCTGTATGAAATGCCTCGAGTCGTTAGTGTCATTTAATGAGAGTCAGATTTCTTTTTAGACCATGGGTGATATTATACCTCTGATGATCAAATTATCCATCCGGCTTTATGCCTACATGATATTTGGCTATTTCCAAAAATATATATATCAATTTGCTTTTAATCAGGACATTCTCAGGTTCTTGAGGTTGTTTCAAATAGGAGTTATAAAGTGTTGCTGCATTAATAGAATTTATGTGTATATTCCCAAGGTGACAACTTTGAAGGGTCACCATTCATTTGGGTGAATTAGTTCTAGCTTATTAGCTAAAATGCCATGTGATAGTCACACAGAGCTCTAGATAGTAAAGAAACTGGCATAGAGTTAACTCTGTTCCCTTTTGTCATATTAATAGACTGACAGTGGAGGCATGAATGTAATAATGTCACAGGTCCCTTCAGCAACTGCTTCTTCACCTTAAAGCAAAAAATAACAGTTGACAGAGCTTTAAAGGTGCATATCCATCCTTGGAATATCCCCAAATAAAAGTATTAAGAGAATACACTGTTAGTTCTTCTTACACGATACAGTAGGTATTTGGTGCCTAAATTATGATGAAAAAAGAAAGTCCTGAAGCACCTGACAAGAAAAGTACAACTGTGAATAAAGAATCGACTTTACACAATGGAATGAAATCATTGAAGAATACCAGGGGCCAAAGATCAGTCAAGTAAATAACAAGATTCCTCAAGGATAATGAATCGAACAAAAATATGCTAAAAATAAAAAGGAGAAGAAGGTGGAGGTGGAGGAAGAAGAAGGGGAAGAGATAGTGGCAGTGGATTGTACATAAGGAGGGGTCACAGATGCCAGATGTAAGAAAAAGCATAGCAAGAACACATTCTGTTGTTCCATCCACTAAACGAAAGACACCAACAATATAAGGGTGGGTGGCCTAATCATACTTTAGTAGTACCTTGGTAGCCTTTTTGGGCTGGATACTTTAGTTGCTGAAAGCAGTGGGCTTCAGGCTATGGTTAGAAGTTCTCTCATTCTCTCCCTTGACTCTAGACCCTACCTGTAACCCCACATGGCCTCCTTGGAAATAAACATCTTTTGAGAAGGAAGTTGTATGAGCCACATATATAGATCAGCACAATTTCATGTCCATTAGAGTAAAAGTAATTCCAAAGGGTCATTCAAAGGAGGCTAAGCCCATTTGAGTGAAAGGTAACTGTTATATAAGCTTTTAAGATCAGCAGATTAATCCATGACATACATGATAATAGACATATAAGTATAAATAACATACTGTAGGATTTCAGGTATGTGTTCTGGGGGAAAAACACAAGGCAAAAGGGAAAAACAAAAGGCACAATACATGCTCCCTTACAATGCAAAATAAAATACTAAATTTAGGAAACATCTATATTGTCCAAATAGAATTCTGGTTAAATTATTGGAATAAAAAAAAAAAAGGTCTATACAAATTCTTGGAAAATACTGTTGTAACTGATCAATCTCAACAGCTAGAATCGAATTAAGTCTGAAATTTGTGTGTTTGCATCCAATATTCCAAAGACACGTGTTACAGTGCTCTAAGTTTTAGACTCATTGCTATATATTCTCTCAACAGCCTATGATAAATAGTGAGTCAGATGGTCACTTTTACCTATAAGAGTGGCCCAGACTTGTTGAGCATCAGCTTACTCTAAATCGTTTCATGCTGAGATGCCAGTGAAGGAGTTCCACTGTGCCACTGGAGAGGGGCAAGGTAGCAGAAGGCATCCAAGAAAACACAAACAAATCAAGTTTGAAGGGCCTGGAATCTCAGTGCTGCAGAAGTAAAGAGCAAAAGGATTGGAAACTGAACATTTGCCACTGTGGCATCTCTGTCACAGAGGATCCCATGCGTGTCAAAAGTTCAAAATGTGAAGCAAGGGTACCATTTGATCTTTATTCTCTGAGCTACCAGTACCACTTTTCCTCTCCCCTTTGGATTTCCACTCTCATTGCTACACATGTTTGGCTAGATCCACACACACAGTGTGCCAACTCTGGCCACCAGAATGTAATGGATGGAAGCCAGATTCACAGACTGACCGGGATTTTCAGCAATTAGCCCTCCACACAAAGTTGGCTGTCACTGGGAGTTTCAACAACAGCCATTAGAAAATGAGCAATGCACTTGGAACCAAGAGACCAAGGCTTGAGTCCCAACATTGGTCCTTATTAGCTGTAAGACTTCAGGTAATTAAGTCACTTTGGTCTCTTTGAAATTCAGTCCCCTCATCTATAAATCATCAAATTTGAACCCTAAATTCCTTCCAAATCTAACATTCCTAGGATTCTATTCATTATTTTGAATTGATTTCAGTTCTTGTCTCAGACACTGAGCTCATACTTAGGAATGGGAAATTTCACAGCATAATTATAAAAACTGTTCATTTAGTGCTTATTACGCATGAACACTGGGGTAAAATGTTTTATATATATATTTCTACTCTTTCCAACAATCCTCAATCTCTTTTTGCACATGAAAAAAGCTAACCTTCAAAGATATTAAGGAGCTTTCCCAAAGCCACTTAGCTGTTTAAAGGCTGAGCTGGGATTGAAAATCAGGTTTTTTTAATTCCAATATCTATACTTCTTGCATTATACTACACTGCCTTCTCCTCCAGGATCTCAAATAAGAGATCCCTTTTAAAATCTGCCAGGGGTAATTTTGCAGGGATGAAAAAAGTTGAAGATGAAAACATATCCTGAGTAATAAAGGTGAAAATTTAACACAGTGATCACAGACACACACACACACAACTGGCACACATAACTGTGGAAGTCCTCTTTAGTTAGCACCTCAGGAGAAAGGATTTTTCCCTCCAACACTGAAATATTCCCCAGGAGGGGATTTAAATATAACCTCAAACAGTAAACATTATGAATTGTACATTTATTTGGTTCAACAAACATTTTCTTGAGCATCTACTAGGTATTAGGTTTGATTAGGGGCACTGGGGATACATAACATCGGCCCTTGGAGAAGTCTCAAGCATAGGAAGTCAACTCTGTACCTTGTAACATTGTGGAGGGTGCAGAACACTATGGGGGAGGAATTTTTAATCCAACTTTTATATTAGGAAAGACTCTCAAGAAAGTATAATGCAAAAACTAAGCCTTCAAGAATTGGCACAAGTTATACAGAGGATGTGGCCAAGGGATGGTAGGGAACAACAGAGGGATGTGATGTTACTCAGGTTGGGGAAACCACATGTTCACAATGGCAGGAAAGTCTATGGAAGGGACTCTGCTTGGATTATAGCTTGCACTTAGGAGCATGGTTGAAGCTAAGGCCAGAGAGGAGAGAATGGGCCAGATCATGAAAGTCTGCAGAGTCTTGGTAAAAAGATTTAACTTTGTCCTGAAGGCAACTGGGGCTGTGAAAGAATTTTAAAATGGAAAGTAGTATGGGATTTTTGTGCAGAAAGCTGAGCATGGTAGTGGTGTGAAGGACCTGCTAAAATAAGACACAGTACTAGACCAAGTGCAACAGTGATCAAGGAGACATAATTGAAACCCTCAGGAGAGATGTGCAGAGTTGACCATACAGAACACAAAGAATGGCACGTGCTATAAAGAAAGCTGTTTGACAAAGTGCTGTAGAAGTGTGACCTACACGGTCATACAGCACTCCATGAATGAAAGTGTCCTGAGCTTGGCTTAATGCTCTGCTGTCGACATTTGTGTCTTGTAGGCAAAGTCCGATGGGACAATGGAGAACGAGTGGGAGCAGAGGGATACACACATGTGTGCCTGCTGTTCCTTGACATTCCATTTGCATATAGTGTTTGCAGTGTCCCATGAGCACAGAATTCCAGTGGACTCATGATGTGTATGAGTTCAGCAAGATTCAAAGCAAATACAAGATAGATGTTTCATCTTTGTTTACAAAGGTACACTTTACCAAACTGCTGTAAGTCAAAGTTAGCCTTAGAGGAAAAAGCTTCCTTAAATCTAGAAAAAGAAGACATTAAAAAAATAAGCCGTATTTCAAAAAACCCATAGAAATTGATAATCATCCTTATCAGTTCATTCACTCCTACGTAATTAATTCTTGATCTGGATCTTTCGTTAGCAGTTTTATGAAGCCATCAGTTTCTCTATTAGTGTCCTGTAAAATTTTTACCCAGTTCAGCGTTTTGATCTGGAAGGTATCAGAAAGCTGTATTCAGAAGTTGTTTTTTTTTTCATGAGTCTCGTTGAAGATGAATCACTTTTGCAAAAGCATTAGAGTAAAACAGTACTGTTTGTTCAAAGACTTAAAAATGGCTGTGGTTAAAGATCCAATGAGAGTTCATCCACAATGTAGTTGATAAGGAAATTTGGTTACTTTTGTGACATATGTTTTAAGATAGTAATTAGAATTACAAGTGATAACATTATACTAGGACATATCAGATTTTTAGATATTTTGTACAATTTCTGGAATAATTATAATAATAACATATATCTATGCAATTATAAACTAATAAGATTTAGTATCACTCCTTATTTGACAATATTTCCCATGTAATTTAACATATCAAATAGACCTAGTTTGTTTATCATCTCTCTTTTACAAGGTGAGAGACAAAGCCTTTGAGATTTTCCAGGGGCCCTTTGGGAAATTTCAGTTAGTTTGAGGTCAAAAAGACTTCATTTAGAATTTTATTTTGGGAAGTTTGCCAAAAATATCAAAAGGTTTAAACATTTCTCTAAATAAGATCACAAATCATTATGAAATAATAATTATCCACTTAACCAAAGTGACAGTAAAAGACCTCTCAGGAAATATAGAATGTTAAATAATTGTAAAAAGCCTTAGCTCTTTTAATGTCAAAAAGACTCAGTATTTTTTCCCTAGGTAATCAAAAACATGATAAACACAACACAGGAAATTATTTTGACAAAACATAGAATCCTTGTTTTTCAGGCAAATTACTTTAAAAGGTAAAGAAAACCCTTTTACAGTCTCTTATCAGGGGCAGACCAATAGTCCAATAAACCTTGTTCTTTTAGTACATGAAAGACAATTAAGTTCCTGTTTTATACATGTACACTATTGATATTAAATCAATATCAATAGTGTACTTATTTTTGAAACCCTTATAACAAATTCATTCAATCTTATTCAGCTTGATCATACATTAAAATTTCTTTCTGAAGATTTCTTTCTCATAACCTTCTACAACTTTCTATGTCCATTTTAGTTTGTCTCTTGTTCTTTTTCCCAAGAAATGATCAATTTTCAGAAATGACCAATTTTATTTTAGGAAAAAATTACTTTCTTTACCTGCAGTAAAAATGTATACTCATTCTTCATACCTTTTCTTACCAAAAACACATATCCTACTTTCCTTGCATCCAAAGAATTTTCTCTTATTATTTCCAGTAGCTTTAATTACATATATTAGTTAGAATTAAATCTTAATTTATAGTGAAAACTAAGAAGTAAACGATTGTGAACTGTCTTTATACTAACATTCTTTAGATTGGCAAATTATGAATACATTTTATAATTTCTAGATGCATACATTTCCCCATAGCTCAATTTTTCAATGTGGCATAAGATTACTAATAAAACCAAATATTTTTAGTTTCTCCATAACACGACAAAGTAAACTTAGACTTGTTTAGCAACTGGTGTTTTAGTATATTATCTTATATAAAAGTGACCTAGACATTCAATGAATTTGACTTATCATTTAACTTAACTTACCAAAACTTTAAAGTTTTGAATAACTAAAAATTTTTGGAAACTATTTTTAAGTACAATACCATAAAACATAATTATTATGCCTAAAACTCTCTTCCATTTACATCTACCTAAATCATTTGCTCCCAACAGTTTGGGTTAGATTAATCATAAAACCTTCATGAGACATTAGAGAAAGTCAGCCATCATTGTTTTTTTTTTTTTTGGCTGCATTGGGTCTTTGTTGCTGTGCGTGGGCTTTGCTCTGGTTGTGGCGAGCCGGGGATCCTCTTCGTTGCAGTGCGCGGGCTTCTCATTGCGGTGGCTTCTCTTGTTGCAGAGCATGGGCTCTAGGCGCGTGGGCTTCAGTAGTTGTGGCACGTGGGCTCAGTAGTTGTGGTGCACGGGCTTAGTTGCTCTGCGGCATGTGGGATCTTCCCAGACCAGGGCTCGAACCCATGTCCCATGCATTGGCAGGTGGATTCTTAACCACTGCGCCACCAGGGAAGTACCAGCCACCATCTTAAGCTACTTTTTCTTATTGACAAATTTTGTAACAGAGATTACTTGAGCTTATTTGACTTTTAGTAAACCTAGGTAGAATAAAAGTATTATACTTAATGTTGTTAGCTGTACAGACATGTCTATATTAATTAAACCAACAAACTTAGTTTAATTAAACCAACATACTTTAGTTTCCATTCTAAAGCTTTAGCCATGAATCAGGTCTAATACAAAGTTATTAGTTTATAACTTACAGTTGGAATAAATAAGTTTACTCACTCAGACGGCTAAAATCTTTTGCAACTTGTGGAAAAGACTTTTAAGATTTGTATTTTTCCCAGGAAGTAATCTTAAGGAGGCTGTGATCTAGACTTTGGGCAAGAGAGCCCTTTTGGCAGTTTGTATTTTTTTTAAAGTCCTCTTCTCTCTTTGTTTTCTTTTAGTCTCAGGCTAGTGTGGGCCGTGTTTACATTTCAAAGACATAAGCTTTATGACTTCAAGAGACAGAAAAAATGTAAGCTCCTCCAAGAAAGACTTTGGTTTCATAAGGCAATAATTTACAAGCCTTTTGAGATATATAGGGGTTTTAGGATTGCTAAAAAGGAATAGAGCTGCATTTTTTTCTTTCAAATATAGTCAATTAAAGGATCCATCATCTTGCCATTGACGAGTAGGATCTTATATTAATCTCAACAGTGACCCAAACCAATAAGCCTTATTACAGCTTAACAAAGGATGCACTGAAGAGTCATCCCACAAGAGAACAACAACAAGAAAGGGAAATGCAGCCTTCACAAGATCCAGAAAATTCAGCCCCGAAAATAGCCTAAGAGAGCAAAGGTCTTCATTGCATCAGTGGTAAGAATGAATGGTGTAGTGAAAAGGTGTCTCTGGTTTCTTACAGGAACATGAGGCAACTCTAGTTACAGCCCAGCTGACCTGTGACCTTGGGCAGATACTTCTGGAATGGAACTTTTCTAGCACTAACAAAGCAACAAAGGTTGAGATAACAAATGCCCCTTATGGACTGGGATTCCTTATGACAAATTCCCGGGAGAATTGGCACCACTGAACAAAGTGACTTATGACTTACTTGTGGCCTTGTGTCTTAGAACCGAAGTCTATTTGACTAGACACCAAGATGCACCCCAGTAAATGCATCTCCTGGATGGTGCAGACCATAGAGAAAAAGCCAAGCTCTCAGGACATAGAGACAGATGGAAGAAAAATACCTCATCTAGTTTTTACATAGGGGACCCACAGCAAAGTTTGTCTAAAGAGATGCCAGTCTGGTGAGAATCATTAGTTCACCAGTCTGTAAGCCCTATGGTTCTTCCTCCCTATGACAAACAACAAAACAGAGACAAAGAAAGGTGACCGGGCTTCCATGGTGGCGCAGTGGTTGAGAGTCCGCCTGCCGATGCAGGGGACACGGGTTTGTGCCCCGGTCCCGGAAGATCCCACATGCCGTGGAGCGGCTGGGCCCGTGAGCCATGGCCGCTGAGCCTGCGCTTCCGGAGCCTGTGCTCCGCAACGGGAGAGGCCACAACAGTGAGAGGTCCGCGTACCGCAAAAAAAAAAAACAAAAACGCGAGAGTATTCATTTACCAAATACCAGAGTCACTATGCCCAGGGTGCTAATTCCACAAATATTTTCTCCCACTAATCTAAATGTAGAAAGAGAGAAAGATTCTCACCACCTTCCATTTCACTGGATCCTGCATGCAGAGATCCGGGTGGCTGACGTGGTAAGGAATCTTACCTTCTGCTGGCCTTTGTCAGATGTCTCAGGATCTCTCAGCTGGAGCAGCCTCGTGGGGAAGCAGGTTCCAGCAAGTATCCTGCCAACAGTCAGGGAGGGAGAAATTTCCCCCCTACTCTCTTGAGTTCTTTTGGCTGGTCTAATAATTAAATTGACACAGGACAGATTAACAAAAGAAAAAAACAAACAAACAAATTTAATTCCTACATACAGAGCTCTCATAGAAATGGAAATTAAGAAGTAACCAAAGCAGATAGCTTTTATACTTTTTAGACAGAGAAACAATAAGTTTTTGAGGAATTGACAGGACAAAGAAACATAGGCTTGGATGCTTAATTAGTGAAGAATGTAAGCAGAGTTTGGGCTTGGGGCAGTAAATTAGTAAAGAAGGTTTGTTCATACAGGCTTCTCAGCCCTGAATTCCCTATGTCTGATGATAGGGATGTCCCTCTTTTCCCAGTACAGAGAGGTTACCTTTCACAAAAGAGATTTGTTTCCTGCTTTCAGGGGGGACACCGAGGGGGGCGGGGGTCAGAGTTCTCTCCTTGCACCAGCTGTTTCTCAAGTAACTTTAATTCAAAATAATCCATATGCCACTGTGGCATATTTTGAGTAGCCCTGAGGCCCCAATACTTATAGCCACTTAAGCTGAAGATGGTGACATAGAAGAAAAGAAAAAGAAAAGAAAGGTACCTTTTCTTTTCAATTCAGTCCTTTCTTTCTTGTCGTCAGTAAGCAAATGATAGAGTATTAATAGAATGTGTGCACGTCAAGAAGTGAAATAAAAATAGTTGAGTTCATTTTGTGCAACATTTCCACTGTTCTGGTAAGACTGAAAGATATGCATATTTGAGCTATAAAATATGCAATATCTAATTTTGCTGATTCTTTGTAAGGTTAAATGCTCTTTTATTTGAACTTAAAACTGGCATTGCACAGTATAAGGATGAATGGTAAAATCTGTGTTAATAATTTAAAATTTTAATTTTCTTAGAAGACATTCAGTAGCAAATAACATCATGACAAGTCAAGAGACCATGGAAGAAAAGAAAAAGTACTATATTTTAGTACATTCAATGTCACTTTTTTCCTGTTTTTTTTTTTTGCTTTTTTTTAGTAAAGGGCCCTGCATTTTCATTTTACACTGGGTCCTGCAAGTTATGTAGCTGACCTTGGCTCTAGGTGCACAGAGAGATTCAGAGAGATGCTACAAAACACATGTGAACATTTTCAAGCAGAGAAAGTAACTGTGGGTATTAAAACTGTGGTCCATGGACTGGAGCTGGTTTCTGAAGTGTTTGTTCCATGATGAGATATTAAGATATAGCAACTGAGAGCGTTTACAAAGATTATAGCAATTTGACAGTAATTTTATGTCTGTTGAATCTACTAATAAAAATATTTGAGCTTGTATTTTGTATGCCTTTGGGTTTTTTAATTGATTTTCTAGCAATGTATTGTTTTTCCTGTTTTACAAATATATCAGATCACAACACGTTGGAAATAAAAACAAACAAACCAAAACTTGCCCTTTCCCCATGGGTAGTTTGAGGAGCCCTGATGAAAGAACTGTCCCTTTGCTATAGATTGTCTATGTTTTGCCCATGAAAATTTTTTGTTGTAGACATATTATTCTGTCTTTGCAGAGATATGATTGTTTCCAGGACTGATGTCTTATCATTTCTAGAAACAGTAACATGGGGTTAAGATTTTGCACAGCTACTTCTGGGAGGAACTGTCTCATAAAAATCAAGAATGTCCCCATTCGATCACATCTTCCTCTCCTGCTATCTTTTCCTCCTCAATTTGTCCCCTCCTCCCAAATCTGGCTTTCTAGAACCTCCATCCCTTTCTTTCCTCTCACTCTGCCCATCCACCTTCATCTGTTCTCATTTGTGTTTTAGGAAACACTCACATAGGCCTCTGATTGGCTTCCTCCTTCATCTTCTTGGATTTGACAAGTTTGATGGTTTTCAAACAGGGCTGCTTATTGAAGTCACTGGGGGATCCTTTTAAACAAGGTCCTCACCCTTAGTCTTTTCATATTATTGCTCTGGGATAGGTCCCAGAATAAAGTATTTTTTTTAAAGTTTCTCTGGAGAATCCTATGGCCAGGATAATCCTAATCCTTGGAAAATTCACTGTTCGTTTCCTCTGCTTCTGCCTTTGGGCTGCAGGACAATGTTGAACAACGTCACAATGGACCAGTTATTCTACCCCTAATGAAATAATATGATTCACTTTTGTCCTCAGGGTTGCTGGCCATCCCCTTTGCTTGTAGTCAATGCATGGCTATCAGAAGAAAGTCTGCAGGCTGCAGAGGTTAAGGACATCGATTCTAGAATTGCACTGCCCATGTGATGTTGACTCTGCTGCTTACTGGCTGTGTGACCTTGGGCAAGTTTCTTAGTGACCATGTACCTCAGTTTCCCCATCTGTAAAATGAAAGTGATGATAACGCTTAAGATAGTAAAATGATTAAATAAGCTAATGTTGGTAAAGTAATTTTATAACAGTGCCTGGTACACAGTACACACTATATAAATGTTTATTAAAATAATAATAACAAATCAGACCTTTTACAGGACCTACTCCAGGGCACTCTGTAATCCTTACTCTCAGTTTCCTTCCTCTCTTCATTTTCGTCTCATATTTTATTGAAAACATTTGACATGAGCTGTCTTGTTTTCTCTGCCTTTCATTTAAACATTTCTCTGTAATTGCATCCATTCTTTCCCTCCTTCCTGCCAATCCCTAAAGGAGACACATCCTTGTTTGTTTGTTTTTGAAGTTAATTACCCTCACCCGTGCCTTTGCTCCCATCACCAGCTGCCTGTTCCAAGACCTTGCTCCAGCATCTGTCTCCCCCTCCCTTCTGTGTGATTGGATTGCTAATCTCAGTTTAAATGCGCTCAGTCCTCTCTCAAATAAAGCCTTTCTTTTATTCTGTCTGCTCCTCAAGTTGCCACTTCTCTTCTTTTCTCCATCAACTTCTTTCTGTATTCTCGCTGAAAGTTTTCCCTGAACAACTTTTCTAAACTCAAATACTTTAACCTTTGAAAGATCAGTGTATCTTCATTAGTCAACCACGTCTCCTCAAGAAGTCACTTGATTTAGTTGTTTTCTTCCCCTCAGTGATGATGCTTCCTCTTTGCAGTACTTAACACACTGAACCACCTCTTCTTATCAAAAAGTCCCACCTTCCTTGACTCTCATGATGCCCCATACCCCTACTTCTTCCTTACCTGTCTGTTCCTGCTCCAACATCTTTGCTGATACATTCTCTTTGGCCCTCTCTCCAATGTTTCCTAAAGATCTGAGTTGGGCTCTGATCTATTCCCTTTAATCTCTCCCTCTTAATAACCTTACTCAGTCTCTTGATTTCTCTATGTAGATGAAACGGAATTCTTTTTCTCCATCCCCACCTCTATTTTCAAGGACAACACTGGACATCTCCCTATCACGAAGACATCATAATGAATAAAATTCAAATAATCCCCTTCCCTCTCTGAGCCTCCTGGGTTTCCTAATTTTTATTAAATGCATCATGTTCCTGCTAGTTAAACAGACTTGCTACTTCACTGCTAACTAGCATGATTTCCCCTTCCCCAGTTTTCTCTCCCTGCAGCCCAGATTGAAGTCTATCAATTCCATCTCTACAACATCTTTGACATCCACTTTCTAATTTCCATTCCCCTGACAAAAGCCTAGAGCAGGGCCTCACCACTTCTCAGCAGAGCACTTCGATGTCCTTGACTCCACCTCTGGACTTCCCATCTTGGGTTCATCCTGGATGGTGCTCTGAAAATATCACACTCCAAAAACCTCTAGAGGCTCCCTATTGCCTAAAAAGTAAAGAATTAATTCCTTAGCCCACTATTTGAAATTTTCCATGATCTAGTCTCAATCTACTCTGTAGTACCCCAAGCTGGAGTCAATCCCAATGACTCACTATTCCCTGTCCACATACCGAAGTATCCTACCTCCGTGTTTTCATCCCTCTAAACTTTACCAAAACTCAGTTTACCCAATGACTCTCAAGTTCTACTTGTTTTTCATTGTGGGTACCTTGAATGGAATTAGAAACCAATCCGGAGGTTTTTCCTCCATAGATCAGGGTTGTTTGGCAATTGTAGAAGGAAAGATCTATTTCCCTTAGATCTCCGTGATGACAAGACCATGGTGGTCTAGAGGGTCACTCAGCCCAGATTAATGATTTGATCTGTGCCCTGAAGAAGGTCAAGAAATTGCAAGGATGCATAATGACCGTAGATCCTGAGAATTTATCTGTAACAGAAACATTCTAATAGCCTAAAGTAACAGTAATAGTGTGTGGATAGCAGAAAAGTTTCCTCACACTCACATACCCACACACATGACACAAAACACTTATTGTAATTGCTAATGCTGTGACTTAGTAATTTAAAATAACATAAAAGACATATAAGAATATTTGGACTTTATGTCAAATGGATAGTATCATATTATTGGGGTGGACGAAATTACAGAAATAGAATACCTAAGCTGTGTCTCATTCTAGCTTCATCCCTGCTTTCCTGGACACGCTGGCATGTCATGTCTTCTCTTGGAGCCTCATTTTCTCTACACAGGGATAACCAACCAGCTCAAGAAGAAGCTTGACCCAAAATCCAGCCTTCCCTATTTCCCCGACTGCACAACTTTACCCTCTGCCACAAGTGATACCCACTGGAAATTTATTTCCAATAACCTTCCTTTGAGGGAATAAATGTGTATTCTGATTATACAATGCTTTTATATATCAGTTGATATCTGAGCTGTATCTCTTTCAAAGGGGTTAGTTCTACTTTAGTAAGAACGTTTTAACTCTGTCATTGAATGTCATCTAAGTATTCCAATGGTTTAATAGATGCAGCAATAGGGCTGGAAATGAAAAAGGGAAAAAATGAAGACAAAACACAAAGGGAACAACGTAGAAGGAAAGAATGAATAGTGGAAATGAGAGCTTAAATCGTGTATCAAGCGATACTTTGGGGAAAAAAAGGCAAACTGAGGTTTCTCTTGTATAGGTTTGTCACCCACGGCCCAGCTAGGCATCCTCTTCCTGTATTGTTTAGGCCCGGACACTGCAAGTCAGGGAAACGTGTTCTCCTGGGTAGAGAATAGTGCTTGAAGTCTCTGCTTCGGGAGAAATTTATAGCTTTCAAAACACCAAATACATTTAGTGGTTAGAACCATAAAGCCCTAGGTTAAATTTCTTCTTACAAACGGTTCATGATGTAAGAATGTGACTTATGCTAAAGTAAGAAACAAAGAGGCAGGGATAATTTGGGAATACAAAAGTTGACATCAGATATGACCTTGGAATAGTCATTAAGCCTCTGGACTCACGATTTTAGAACGTGCAATAATAACTTGGATTTCTGTAAAAACCCATTGAGCAGTTCTCAAAGCCAGCATGTGAAAAAATATTTTCCTAGCAGCCAAAATATTCTCTATAATAGATGATGGCTTTATTTTTTCATGCACAGAGAGATACAAATATTAGACATCAGTCAATGATTAAATAAAGTTTTCTCGTGCATAAAACAGAGATGCAAGTAGCCAGGATGCACCAACACACAAAAGCTAAATGTAACAATTCCATCAAGGTTTAAATACTTCTAGTGCGAAGCTATTGGAAACACATCCACCATGGGCAGCAAACAGCTTTACATTTAATTAGGCAAAGAAACTCTAGCTGAATGGGTTAAAAATTGCCACTATTTCACAGTAAGTGATTTTCTTAACCCCCAAGGGTTCAAATTACTTTGGCAGGAAAAGCAATTATGCAATTAATAGGGGAAAACTCTCTAGAGCTCTGTAATTTGCAAAGAAGTAAAGGTTCTGCTGTGGCCTGCAGGGGACAGCTGAGCTCTGAAGCTTTTTTTTTTTTTTTTCTTTCTCTCTCTCTCTCCTTTTTTTTTAAAAAATTTTGACCACACCCGAAATAAAAACCAAGGATATTTTAAGGAGTAGGAAAGCACAACAGCTCAGATAATGTCCCTGCCAGTATATTCATTACAGGCTCATCAGAGTGGATGCCTGCAATCAGAAGATTAAATACCCATTTACCAGGATCAGAAGAGAGTTTGGTTTTATAATGTATTGTCCTCTTTTCCCCGGGAGGCTGCTTTGTTTGATAAAACGCTGAGTGTGGTGTAAAAATATCCCTCTCTCTGTAATTTGCACTCCTCTCCATTTAAAGCTATTCTTGCTGCAAAGGAGAATTGAAAGCTGCTAAAATTAAGTGGTGTCAGTTCTCAATGACACTTTAATGATAGAGCGCTCAGCAAATGAGATGAGAATGAATTCCAGCATCTCTGCTAAAGATAGTAACCAGCCCTAAACACTGTACAGCTCTGGGGCCACACTTCACCTGCTTCATTCATATTTAGTAGGACTGAAAGTGGGAAACTATAATTTAAAAGTCCATAAAAAGAAAGGTGAAAATAACTGATGGGTATTAGTTCAAAGCAATTGGGAGTTTGTGGGAGTAGGAGTTTAAGATGCTCTTTCTGGATGAGTATCCTACTCGTGTACCAAGTCACTCTCCCTTGTGGATATAGGATGTTTTATTTCAAGAGATTATGTCCCATTAACCAAGAAAGTCTTCTCTGATCTTGTGACCAAAAGGACATGAGGCTCTGGTTCATTTTGTAGAAGGGACTATAAATATTCATTCACATTATTGGCTTGACATTCTTTTTTTTTCCCTTACTGGAGTATAGTTGATTTACAATGTTGTGTTAGCTTCAGGTGTACAGCAAATTGGAGATATATATATATATATATATATATATATATAAAATCTCCATCCTTTTTCAGATTCTTTTCCCATATAGGTTATTACAGAATATTGAGTAGCGTTCCCTGTGCTATACAGTATGTCCTTATTAGTTATCTATTTTATATATAGTAGTGTGTATGTGTTCATCCCAATCTCCTAATTTATCCCTTCCCCCCCAACCTTTCTCCTTTGGTAACCATAAGTTTGATTTCTAGATCTGTGAGTCTGTTTCTCTTCTATAAACAAGTTCATTCATGTCATTTTTTATTAGATTCCATATACAAGTGATATCATATGATATTTGTCTTTGTCTGGCTTACTTCACTCAGTATGATAATCTCTAGGTCCATCCACGTTGCTTCAAATGGCATTATTTCATTCTTTTTTTATGGCTGAGTAATACTCCATTGTATATATGTACCACATTTTCTTTATCCATTCCTCTGTGGATGGTAGCTTGACACTCTTGGTACTGTCATGTATTGACAGGCTTGGGTGTCTGAAGCACCTCTGTATCACCATGGCCTCATTCATAGAGAAGGAAAGAAGGCATAATTCATGGAGATGACTCCCCTCTCACTATGGGTGGAGAAGGAATTCTGGGGCAATGACAGCAACCCTCTGGAGGTCCGCCATACATCAGATACCATCACACAGGAGGCTCACTGAGTAAAACAAGGACCTAATTGAATTGCACTTGTGACCCACGTTCAGGTGGTATCATGTTTAGAGTCATGGAAATTTCAACTTGAAGGCAAATTCACTCAAATTTTCTTTCACGACTTATAACTCAATAAAATGATTCATTTCCATATATAAGACTACGAAGCTCATCCTAGGAAATTTTAAAAGTGTATATATAGAAAATAAAGTCTTAAAGGTGCTTACAATCTATTTAAAGGGAAAATTAGACAATTATGAAAACTCTAGATAAGTATTTATCTCAAAGTAATATACAGATACATCTGTACCAACAAGGCACAGACTCTCCAGAGAGACAATTATGAGAGGAAAAGACTACTTTGTAAAGGGAGAGGCCTTTGATGAAGAATGGCTTCCTGGAGCAGGTGATCTGGGAGTGGGCCATGAAGAAGTTACAAACCTGGGTAGGTAGAGAAGAGGAAGGAAGGTGTTCTGTCAAGGAAAAAACATGGAACAAAAATATGGAGGAACTACCCCAATTACACAGCATTATAAGGAATAATAAGAAACAGGTTGGTTGTCTAAGGTACATATTGCATGAATACCTTAAATGCTCATCTTAAGAGTTTGAACATGACCTGAGTAGTACAAAGAGGCCACCATAGATCCCTGAGCACCTCCTGGGTGTATTGCAATAACTAAAGGAGATAACATATGGGAAATCAACTAGCATGGTGATACCTGGCAGGTAACGCATAATCAGTGTTAGTAGGTTGTGGTGTTATTCCTGAATGAGAATGAAACATAATGAACTTGATGCTTCAGGAACAGCAGTCTGTGCAAGATGAACCCAAACAAGGAGAAATGTGCCTGTTGTGGCAATCCGGCTACAGGGTGACTAGCACACCTCACCACTAAGAATGTACACCATATGTCACTAGATTTCAAAGAAGCTGCCATCTGCCCCTGTAGCAGTCTTATGGACCTCCACCGCCTGTAGGATGCTGACCAGGGACCTTCTGGACAGTGTATCCTCCTGTAAAATGTAATTCACATGTGTTTCTCGAAATTACAGTGTGGTTTTAGAAACAGGCAGATGTGGCAGGCAGGAAACTGAGGAAAAGACTGAGGCCATTGATTGCTCTTTTATGCTGGGGCTTCATTAACAAGCTTCTGGAGGTCACTGGAATTCCTCATGGTGTGCCATAAGTGTTTGCGGAAAATGCTTCAGAGATTTTCAATGAATAGCTACTTTTGCAATCATAGTGGAAAATATTGAAATAATTATATTTCTACATCTCCTGAGAGCACGAGCGGTCTGGCAGCACAGCAGGGCCATCATTCTACCTCCTCTCAGCTCTCATATTCTTTCATAGCCATGTATCACCTTGGCAAGGGTCAAAGATGGGCTTCAACATGCTATGACTTGATGGCAGCTAAAGGTGCTGACAATATGCTTGACACCAGCCAATGTGCCAAAGGCCTTTTACTTTAAAAATATTGGTGAACAAAGTAGTGACAAGTTTCTTTCTTAACTTCGGAGAGTAAGGGACACCTAAGTGAATTGCTTTGTTTTGGTTTTGTCGAATTGTCTATGGTTTGGGTTGATTATGAACGCATAGAAATTTTTATCACCTTTACTGAGGTATAATTTAGGTATTATAAACCGTTTTAAAGTACCTTCCTGTGTGCAATTCACTTAAAGTATACACAAAGTGTACAATTCAGTATGTTTTGGTATTTGACCTATACCCCTGAAACCAACGCAATAAAAAAAGATTACTTCCTTTATCCCCTCAACATTCCCCCCACTGCTTCACAGTTCATCCTCCCTCCTACTCTCAGTCCTAGGCGTGTGCCACTATATAATAATGTCACTATAGATTCGTTTAAAGTTTTTTTTTTTTTTTTTTTTTTTTGCGGTACTCGGGCCTCTCACTGTTGTGGCCTCTCCCGTTGCGGAGCACAGGCTCCGGACGCGCAGGCTCAGCGGCCATGGCTCACGGGCCTAGCCGCCCTGCGGCACGTGGAATCCTCCCGGACCAGGGGATGAACCCACGTCCCCTGCACCGGCAGGCAGACTCTCAACCACTGCGCCACCAGGGAAGCCCTAGTTTGCAGTTTTGAAGAATCTTATATAAATGGAGTCATACAGCATAGACTCCGTTGAGTCTTGCTCCCTCAATGATTTTGAGATTCGTCTATGCTGCTGCATCCATCAGCAATTTGTTCCTTTATATTGTTGAGCCACAGTTCATTATATGGATAGCCACATTTTGTTTCTCTATTCATCCGTGGATGGGTGTGTGAGTTTCCTAGGGCTGCCTTAAACAATTGCTAAAAACTGGGTGACTTGAACAGAATTTTATTCTGTCACAGGTCTAGAGGCTAGAAGTTCAAACTCAAGTTGCTGACAGACTCCCTGGAAAAATCTGCTCCATGCCTTTCTCCTAGCTTCTGGACTTTGCCAGCGATCCTTGGCATTGTAGGTTGATCTCTCCAACTTCTGCCTCCATCTTCACAAGGTTTTCTTCCCTGTGTGTCTGTGTATCCAGATTTCCCACCTTTTTATAAAGACACCAGTCATATTGGATTTAGGTTCACCCTAATCCTGTATGACCTCATATAAACTTGATAACAGCTGCAGAGACCATATTTCTTTTTTTTTTAATTTTTTTATTTTTCAGAGACCATATTTCTAAGTAAGATCACATTTACAGGTTCCAGGTTGACATGAATTTGCTGGGGAGGAGAAGGCACTATTCAACCCAGTACAGTTGGTATTTGGGTTTCACAGTTTTGATTATTGTGAATAAAGCTGACATATGTATTGGTGTAGAAGTCTTTATGTGGACGTATGTTTTCATTTGTCTTCAGTAAATACCTAGGTATGGAATGTCTGGTTTGCACAGTAGATGTGTGTTTAACTTAATAGGAAACTGCCAACAATTTCTAAAGTAGTTGTACTATTTTATTTTCCCACAAGTAATATATGAGAATTCAGTTGTTCCACATCCTTGCCAACACTTGATATGGTCAGTTTTATTATTTGAAGAATTCTTTATATGACCTATACAAATCCCTGGTCAAACATATGTATTGAGAATATTTTCTTCCAGTCTTTGGCTTGCCTTTTGTTTTCTGAGTGGTGGTTTTCTAAGAGAAAAGTTTATAATTTTGATAAAATCCAATTTATCAATTTTTAAATTTCTTTGTGCTTATATTCTAATAAATTTACCTACCACGGGTTGCAAAGATTTTCTCATTTATTTTCTTCCAGAAGTTTTATATAATTTTGACTTTTATATTTAACTTTGAATTCCTGCTATTTTGGGGGGATGTTTCATAAGAGTTCTATATTATTTTAAAGTATTTGTGCTTAGCCTCAGAACTTTAAAAGTCATTCCATAACATATCCATTCACTTTTATGTTACTGTCTTTTGGGTGATAGAAATAATACATGTTCACTGTAAACAATTTTGAAACTAGAACAATAGTATAAAAAAAATGAAAAGTAAAATACCTACAATTCCACTGCTTAAATATGTTAATTCTTGACATTTTGGTATATATCTGCCCATATTCTTTTTAAAAATATCTTCCTTCCATCAAATTAGGATGTTATATGTATTTCCTTCTTTCTTAAAATTATACGATAAGAAAATTTCCATATCATCATTAACTCTTTGAAAACATTATTTTCCATAGCTGAGTACTATTCTATTGTTTGGGTATATGAAAATTTATTTAATCTTTGGGGCAATTTTAGCTGGTTTCTAATATCTTGCTAGTCTAAAGAGTGCTATGGAAAACATTCATGTAAATCAAGCCTTTGATCACTTCTCCGATAATTTTCTTAGGGAAAACTGTTAGAGGTAGAACTACCATGTCAAAAGATGTGCAAATTTTAAGACCCTTCAGATATATTGTTAAATTTATTCTCACCATCAATGTATGAGGGTTCCCATTTCATTGCGCTATCACAAACATTGGTATTATCACTTAAAAATAAGTTCAGTTATTTGCAAAAAATTCCCAATTCTCCGTACTTTTTAGTATGAAAGAGATTAGTTATTCAACAGATAGTACTGGGAAGTCTGAGAGTAACTTGGAGGTAAAAATCAAGTTATAGCTTCACCATGTCCCATACACCAATATACAATTTATTTGGATTAAAAATGTTTTAAGGAAATTGAGAAAATCTAGAACAAAATATACATAAATTCTTAACTTAGTAAAAGTGGAAAAGAATTATCTAGGCCTAAAAACACAGATAGGAGTTACAAAGAAAACAGAATTAAAAGCAAAATTAAATTGCTAAAATTTGCATCACATCTGAACATAAGAAGCATATCTGTGGTGGATTTAAGAAGATCATGAACACTTTGAGACTTCTCCTATTGAAAGGCGAGGTCTATACCCCCTGCCCTTGAATCTGGGTGGACTCTGAGATTGCTTTCACAGGGTGGAAGTGACACAGGGCCATCTTCAGAGCAAGTGAAAGACTGGTAACTCCTACTTCCTCTCTCAGGGAACATTCTCTACAGGAGCCCTAAAGCTGTCACGTAAGATGTCTGACTCACCCGAGAACTTCTCAGGGAGTGAGAAGTGGCTGGATAGACCACAGAGAAGTATTTCAGGTAATAGTTTCAACTGAGCCCAGCCTTCAGCCATCTTCACCAAGGGGTCAGACCTGTGCGCAAGGGTCATCCTGTAGGGTCATCCTGGACCCTACAAAGCAGCCAAGCCATCAGCTGAATATCACTGAATGACCTCAGTCAATGCTGCATGGAACCAAGAACCACCCAGCTGAGCTCCTCTCAAATTCCTGACCCCAACATCATGAGATTTGGCAAAATAGTTGTTTTAAGCCACTAAGTTTTAGGGACAATTTGTTATTTAGGAAGAGATAACTGGGACAATATCATTAATTAATCCATTGTTTTACAAGTACATATAATACTATCTGTACACCTGGGCTCTGGTGATTTAAAAACCATTTTTAAAAATTAGAAATATATTTAAAATTAATAGCTGCTTTTTAGTTTGTAGATTTCCTTATAGTCAGTTCGTTTAAAGAAGGTAACTTCCGGACTGAAATAAAATATTCCTTGAAATAAGTCAAGCCTTAGAGACATACATGGTAAGGAATTTTGAGTCTGGATGAGGGCTGTGCTTGAAATCAGAAGAAGTTTCAGTCCCCAGCCTTCCCACTTACAGGCTATGTAGACTGAAAAATGCATTTAACCTACCTGTGGATTCTTGCAATGCCTGTGAAAAATATTAAGTTTAGTTTTCTGATCTACTAACCTTTCCAATTAGTTCTGATAGTTTTTCAGTTGATTCCCTTCAATTTTTTTTTTAGTATCAACTTTCATCTCCAATTAATTTCTCTCATTGAAGCCAGTGATCCCTTAAAAATGCAAATCTGATCAGAACCATCCCCTATTTGAAACTTTGAATAGCTTCTCATTGCCCCCATAAAGTTCCACCCATGGCCTTAAAGGCGTTGTATAATTTGACTCAAGCTCTTTCTTTCTGCACTGCAGTCATACTAGCCTTTTTCAGAAGTGTCCTGTGCTTTAACCCATCTTAAAGCCTTTGCACACGCTGTTTCCTCTCTGGGACCCTCTTTTCTCTACTCTTGACCTAGTTAACTGATAATCAGTTTTAAGTCTCAGACTGTACTTTATTTCCCCTGGTAGGCTTTGCCCAAACCCCTACTGGGATTCAGGTAACCTGAGATTTTTGTTTTCAGGAAACTGTCTGACACCCCTCCTCATTGTCTGGCCCCAAGCCATAGTTAGCTGTAGAAAGCGTGGACCACTGTCTGTCTGGGCTGCAGATGTACTCAGTCATTACTGAAAGACTGAATAATTGAATGAATGGAAAAGAACGGAAGCAGTTTGTGGAGTATAAAATGCTATATGTATTTGAAAAATCAAAATGTTAGAAATAATAGTACCCTTCTCTGTACATCTCAGCTCATTTCTTAAAAGAAAGACCTTCTATAATGTAACTGTCTAATCTACTTTCCTCAGCACCAACAAAAGGGAAAGTTAGTAGTAAATTAGTTTTCCTATTATTCCAACTCACAGGGAAATCTCCTGTCATTAAATCTGTACTAGTCATTTCA